>NC_072447.2:17272500-17572500 GCF_028878055.3 Symphalangus syndactylus | reverse complement strand
TGCACATGCACCCCTGAACTTAAAATTAAACAAGAAAAAAAAAAAAAAGGAAATAAGGACCTGCCAGATATAATGAATTTGCAGTAAGTTGAGGTCTTACTAGACTAGGGTGGACCACAAATCCAATGATAGGTGTCCTTATAAGAAGCGTAGAAAAGACAGACACACAGAGAGGGGAAGTTCTTGGAACTGCACAGGCAGACACTGGAGGATGCCACCCCAAGCAAACAAACACCAGGGATTGCCAACAAACATGCAAACTGAGAAGGAGGCAAAGGATTTTTCCCTTGAGCTTTGAGAGACAGCATGGTTCCACTTTCACCTCACTTTCTGACTTGCATCCCCTCAAACTGAAAGGGAACAAATTTCTGTTGTTGCAAGCCACCTGCTTTGCCGTAACGTGTTATGGTGGCACAGTAAGCTCCTAAAGCTCCTTTCGCAGAAATTCTCTGCCTGCACTCCCTACCTCCAGGGATCTTTGCCAAATATAACATTTTCTTTAGTCCTGACAAACGAGAATCTCATGTGTCCACATTCATCCTGGCCATTCATGAGCTCTGATAGTTTTGCACAGGCTCTTTTCCTCTGCGTGAGAGACCTTGCCTCTCTCTCTCTCTCTTTTTCTCTCCCTCTCTCCCTCCTACACCCCTGCCCCTAATTCTGGCAAACAATGACCCATCGTTTGAGATCTTGGTTAAAGGCTCACTCTCTGGGGGGCACCTTTCCTAAGAGTTATCCAGCCCCTACTCTGTACTTCATGACACCTCCTGTGACACCCATGGATGAATTGTTGGTTTCTGAGGCTGTTTCTCTCGAGACCAGGAACTACATCTTCAGGACGTGTATCGCTAGTAGCAATCACAGTACACATCATATAGTACATTTTCTATCCCTTGTATATGGGGATATAATCCTAGTACCTGTCATATAGTAGATTTTATATGCCTAGTATGTAGGGCTATAATCCCAGTACCCATCACATAGTAGATTTTCTATGCCTGGTATATAGGGACATAATCCCAGTACCCATCACATAGTCAATTTTATGTCCCCAGTGTATAGGCATATTATCCCAATCCCTGTCATAGAGTCGATTTTCTATCCCCACCATATAAGGATAGAATCCCAGTACCCGTCACACAGTTGATTTTATATCTCTCGCACATAGGGATATAATCACAGTACTTATAACATAGTAGATATTATATCCCTAGTCTTTAGGGATAGAATCCCAGTACCCATCACATAGTCGATTTTCTATCCCTAGTAGATGGGGCTATAATCACAGTATCCATCACATAGTAGATACTATATCCTTGGCATAGAGGGATATAATCCTAGTACCTGTCATATAGTAGATTTTCTATTCCTAGCATATAGGGATATAATCTCAGTACCCATCCCAGAGTCTATTTGATATCCCCAGTATATAGGGATATTATCCCAGTACCCATCACATAGTAGACTTTATATCCCTAGTATATAGGAATATAATCCCAGTATCCGTCACATGGTAGACTTTATATCCCTTGTATATAGGAATATAATCACAGTACCCATCACAGAGTTGATTTTAGATCCCTAGTATACAGGAATATAATCCCGGTACCTGTCATATAGTAGATATCATATCCCTAGTATATAGGGATATAATTTTGGCATCCATTATATAGTAGATATTATATCCCTCGTATATAGGATATAATCATGGTACCTGTACTATAGTAGATGTTTCATATAGACTCATTTTTAAAATAGAGGGGATTTTCAAAAATTAATTTTTTAATTGATAAATAAAAATGGCGTATATTTATGAGGCACAACACGTTTTTGTTTTTGCTTTTATTTGAGATAGGGTCTCTCTCTGTCACCCAGGCTGGAGTGCAGTGGTGTGGTCATAGCTCACTGCAGCCTTGACCTTCTGGGCTCAAGCGGTCCTCCTGCCTCAGCCTTCCCAGTAGCTGGGACTACAGTCCCGCGCCACTATGCCTGGTTAATTTTTAAAATTTATTGTAAAGATGGGGGTCTCACTATATTGCCCAGGCTGGTCTAAACTTCTGGCCTCAAGTCATTCTCCAGCCTGGGACTCTAAAATGCTGAGACTATAGGTGTGAGCCACCGCATGAACCCAGTAACATCATGATGCTTTGATACGTGTTTCCATTGCAAAATGGCCAAATGACACTAGTTAACATAAACATCAGCTCACCAACTTCTCATTTTTTGGTGGAGAGAACATTTAAAATCTACTCTTTTAGCAATTTTTAAGTATGTAATACATTGTTGTTTATTTTAGTCATCATGTGGTATAATAGAAACCCTGAACTTATCCTTCCTCTCATATAGACTTATTTAATAAGGAAATGTACCCAGGTGTATTTAATAGAGAAATACACCCCAGAACCATTTTTGACCAAAGAATTATCAATATATTCAACTGTATGGTTTTAAACTTTGTAGAATATCTCCAGATAAAATCTATCTTTGTATTCATTCTTGAATCAGATATAGGAAAACACCATACACAATACAAAGATAGTTGGCTAAATAAATAAGGCAATATAGCGAGACCTCATCTCTACCAAAAAATACAAAAATGAGCTGGGTGTGGTGGTGCACATCTGTAGTCCCAGCTAGTCAGGAGGCTGAGGCGAGAGGATTGCTTGAGCCTGGGAAGTCGAGGCTGCAGTGAGCCATGATCACACCACTGCATTCCAACCTAAGCTATGGAGCAAGACTTGACCTCCTAAAAACAAACAAACAAAAATCAATGATCTGAAAAGATCTGTGTTTTGTCAGGCTCCAGGCAGATTAGACCTATCTCCTGACCTTTTTTTTCCCTAGGAAGATAAGGCAAGGAAATTAAAAAAAAAATTCAAGGATACTTACAAATGGCAAAGGAGGGATACAGAATAAATGAGTTTTGTCCAATATGTGTCTTTCCCCATTAACAGTAAAATAAATCAGTGTTATGTAAAAAACCCAATCTTACCCAATCTACTCTATGGGGCCAAACTTGAAATTCCAAAATTCTGACCTCATTTGTAGTTCTGAACATACGGGAAACTCTTCACGCAGAATCTACCAGGGACAAAGTAAAAACACACAAAAAATCATGATGTGATTCACTCAAAAATTGACAATTACCAGTGTTGGCCCCCTTGATCTGTATAAGCAACATGACAGCCTATTTTGCAACATAAATTCTCACCAGGCACCAACCTACAAGAGAAAATACTACATCCTGTTAGAAGTACCCCCTACCTACACCCCGCTCCCTGGCCCAAGATGGAGTCTTGCTCTTTGGCTCAGGCTGGAGTGCTGTGGTGTGATCTCGGCTCACTGCAACCTCCACCTCTCGGGTTCAAGCAATTCTCCAGTCTCAGCCTCCTGAGTAGCTGGAATTACAGGCACCCACACAATGCCCAACTAATTTTTGTACTTTTAGTAGAGACTAGGTTTCACCGTGTTGGCCAGGCTGGTTTTGAAATAGCTGGTCTTGAACTCCTGACCTTGTGATCTGCCTGCCTTTTTCTCCCAACGTGTTGGGATTACAGGTGTGAGCCACTGCAACTGGCCTTGTTAGAAGTTTTATAGAAAATGGACTGCTGGTGGTGTTTGGTCTGCATGTTGTTCAATTAGGTACCATTGAATAAAGAAGCAGAAAATCAAAGCAACTATTAATAAGAGTTGTAATAATAATATATTGGATTCTTCTTTTTGAAAATGTGACTGGGTCTCTGTCTATCACCCAGGCTGGAGTGCAGTGAACTCTTGCTTTTCCTCGCCTTCTGCCATGATTCTGAGGCCTCCCCAGCCATGTGGAACTGTAAGTCCATTAAACCTCTTTCTTTTGTAAATTGCCCAGTCTTGGGTACGTCTTTATCAGCAGCGTGAAAACGAACTAATATACTTTATTTTAATCTTTCTCTCTATACATACATATCTCCTGTTGGTTCTGTTTCTCCAGAGAATCCTAACTAATACACAGCCCACACAAGGCAAAACAAGCAATGACACCACATAGTACAACAAAACACTTGAAACCACACCTTGAGATCACCAAGAGAGCAAACCATCCCAGACACCTCATTGGGTGGTTTTGTGTAGACACCACTCAAACAAGGCAAAACATGCCACGGCACAACACAACACAATGCCCAGAACCAACCTGGTTCCAGGACAGAGCTTTTATTTTTATTTTTTTATATTTCCATAGATTTTTGGGGAACAGGTGGTGTTTGGTTACATGAGCAAGTTCTTTAGTGATGATTTGTGAGATTTTGATGCACCCATCCCCAAGCAGTGTACACTGCACCCTATTTGTAGTCTTTTATTGCTCGCTCCCCTTCCAGCCTTCCTCCCAAGTCCCCAAAGTCCATTGTGTCACTCTTATGCCTTCGAATCCTCGTAGCTTAGCTCCCACTTATGAGTGAGAATACGACGATTGGTTTTCCATTCCCGAGTTACTTCACTTAGAATAATACGATGTTTAGTTAAACACATACGATGTTTGGTTTTCCATTCCTGAGTTACTTCACTTAGAATAATAGTCTCCAATCTCATCCAGGCCGCTGCAAATGCCGTTAATTCATTCCTTTTTATGGCTGAGTAGTATTTCACTGTATATATATGCCAGAGCTTCTTCATCCACTCATTGATTGACGGGTATTTGGGTTGGTTCCACAATCTTGCAATTGTGAATTGTGCTGCTATAAACATGCGTGTGCAAGTATCTTTTTCGAATAATGAATTTTTTTCCTCTGGGTAGATACCCAGTAGTGGGATTGCTGGATCAAATCGTAGTTCTACTTTTAGTTCTTTGAGGAATCTCCAGACTGTTTTCCATAGTGGTTGTACTAGTTTACATTCCCACCAGCAGTGTTAGAAGTATTCCTGTTCACCACATCTACTGTTTTTTGATTTTTTGATTATGGCCTCATTCTTGCAGGAGTGAGATGGTATCGCATTGTGGTTTTGATTTGCATTTCCCTGGTCATTAGTGATGTTGAGCCTTTTTTCATATGTTTGTTGGCCATTTGTATATCTTCTTTTGAGAATTGTCTATTCATGTCCTTAGCCTACTTTTGGATGGGATTGTTTGTTTTGTTCTTTCTGATTTGTTTGAGTTCGTTGTAGATTCTGGATATTAGTCCTTTGTTAGTTGTGTAGATTGGGAAGGTTTTTCTCCCACTCTGTGGGTTGTCTGTTTATTTTGCTGACTGTTCCTTTTGCCAGGCAAAAGCGCTTTAGTTTAATTAAGTCCCAGATATTTATCTTTGTTTTTATTGCATTTGCTTTTGGGTTCTTGATCATGACATCCTTGCCTAAGCCAATGTCAAGAAGGGTTTTTCCAATGTTATCTTCTAGAATTTTTATAGTTTCAGGTCTTAGATTTAATCCCTTGATTCATCTTGAGCTGATTTTTGTATAAGATGAGAGATGAGGATCCAGTTTCATTCTCCTGCATGTGGCTAGCCAATTATCCCAGCACCCTTTGTTGAAAAGGGTGAGGACAAAGTTAATTCACATGATCTCAGTGACAGAGTTGAACCATTTCTGTAATATTTAGCCCACTGCAAAACTGGAGGGTGCCATGTCTGAACATGTCTTTGGTTTCCCACATCTGAGCAAAGCCCACTGCACACGTGTGTGAGATTTTTCTGGCAGTCCCTTTTTGTACAATATTCTAAATACCTGTGGTTTCTTAACTAGGAGGTCAAGATAAATGACTTTTCTTAAGAAGGGAGTCTAAACCTCAGACGCTGAGCAGAGTTTTTCAGGCTATGACATCAGGTCTCGGACTGACAGCAGCATCATGAGACTGGCGGAGGCTGATAATCCATGCAACTAAAAAAAATTCCTTAACGTTTTATTTTTTTCCCCTGAGATTTTTTTTTTTTTGCATTCATCACAGCTCAAACAATTCAACAGGTGCTCATTTTGGAAATGAGCAGGGAAGCTGTCGCTTTTCGCCAGGTGAGGATCTCTGTGGCGAATGCAACTCCCTGGAGGCACAGCTCTGCCGAGGCATTTCTGAGAACCCTGGACATGTTTTCCCACTTGTTCTGGGAGTCTCATTGGTTTTGTCATGCAGCAAGCTCTGTGGGCGGTGGTGCAGGCTGTCTGCATTCTTCACGACAGCCGCCTGGGTTTTGTTTCTATTGCCTAGCAATCCAACAGGACAGCTGCACACTTCATTAATTTGCTTCATCCATCCATATGCCTCCATCTCGCACATTTATGATTCAGAAATGAAAGCAAGTGTGACCTTCGTGTGATGTTTTTCCTTAGGCGTGGTTGTCTTGCGGCCTCTGACATCCTCATGGATTTGGCCTGCTGCTTTCTACCTGGCTGTCTGTTCCCAAGGTGTTGCACGCTGATGACAAACCTGACCCAAAGAGGCAGACTTCATGCAAAGTCTCCATGAAATTCCAGTCTCTCAGCAGCTCTATGCCACCTAGAACCCTGGGAGAGGCCCAGCTTGTTCCCAGCACTTCCTTCTGCTGGTTCCTCTTGCTGTTTCCTTGCTCCACTTGGAATTTTCAAAGATGCCTAAGTAGATAATGATGTCTGGAAAATGCTGTTTCTCATCCATCCATATTGATTAAGTGGTTTTCAATTTGGAAAATATAAACAACCTCCCTACTCACCCCTCATCCTATTCTTTTCTGAACTTAGGAGAATGATTTTTCCTTTTTTTTGAGACAGAGTCTCACTCTGTCACCCAGACTGGAGTGCAGTGGCACGATCTCAGCTCACTGTAGCCTCTGTCTTCTGGGTTCAAGTGATTCTCCTGCCTCAGCCTCCCTAGTAGCTGGGATTACAGGCACGCGCTGCCACGCCTAGCTAATTTTTGTGTTTTTAGTAGAGATGGGATTTCGCCATGTTGACCAGGCTGGTCTCGAGTTCCTGACCTCAGGTGATCCATCCGCCTCAGCCTCCCAAAGTGCTGAGATTACAGGCATGAGCTACCATGTCCAGCCAAGAATAATTTTTTTCAACAAAATTTTATTACCTTTTATTTTTTAAAAATATAGTTTATATTTTAGAGGAGTTCTAGGTTTATAGCAAAATTGAGAGGATGGTACAGAGATTTCACATATAGTCCCTGCTCTCCTACCTCAACCTCCCCCATTATCAATATCCCCACCAGAGTGGTGCATTTATTGTAATGAACCTACGTGGACACATCATTATTGATATGGTTTGTCTCTGTGTCCCCACCCAAATCTCATATTGAATTATAATTCCCAGTGTTGGGGGAGGGACCTGGTGGGAGGTGATTGGATCATGGGGGTGGATTTTCCCCTTGCTGTTCTCGTAGTAGTGAATGAGTTCTCATGAGATCTGGTTGTTTGAAAAATGTATACCTCCTCCTCACTACGGTCTCTCTCTCCTGCTCCTTTATGTGAAGATGTGCCTGTGTCCCCATTCGCCTTCCGCTCTGCCATGATTGTAAGTTTCCTGAGGCCTCCCCAGCCATGCTTCCTAAACAGCCTGCAGAACTGTGAGTCAATTAAACCTCTTTCCTCCATAAATTAGCCATCTCAGGTATGTCTTTATAGCAGCATGAGAACAAACTGATACAATTATCACCAGAGTTCATAGTTTACATAGGGCTCACCCTTGGTGTTGTACATTCTAAGTGTTTGGACAAACATACAATGGCATGGGTCCAGCATCCTAGTACCACACAGAGTAGTTTCACTCCCCTAAAAATCCTCTGTATTCTTCTCTCCCACTCCCAAGCCCTGGCAATCACTGATTTTCTTTTTCACTGTCTCCATAGTTTTGTCTTTTCCAGAATGTCATAGAGTTGGATCATACAGCATGCAGCCTTTCGGATACCCTTTCAGATGCATGGTACCCTTCACTTAGTACCATGCATCTAAAATTTCTCCATGACTTTTCATGACTTGATAGCTCATTTCAATTTAGTGTTTGGGAAAGGAAAATAAATCTTGGGGCCCCCAAATCACTAAGCTAAAGGGAAAATTCAAGCTGGGAACTGCTTAGGGCCAACCTGCCTCCTATTCTATCCAAAGTGCCCCCTCTGCTTACTGAGATAAATGCATATCTGATTGCCTCCTTTGGAGAAGCTAATCAGAAACTCAAAAGAATACAACCATTTGTCTCTTAACTACCTATGACCTGGAAGCCTCCTCACCCTCTTCGAGTCTTCCCACCTTTGCTTCAAGTAGTCCCATGTTTCTGGACTGAACCAGTGTGCATCTTACGCATATTGATTGATATCTCATACCTCCCTAAAATGTAGAAAACCAAGCTATGTCACGACCACTTTGGGCACATGTTGTCAGGACCTCCTGAGCCTGTGTCACGGGTACCCGTCCTCAACCCTAGCAAAATAAACTTTCTAAATTAACTGAGACCTCGCTCAAATTTTCGAGGTTCACATGCTGAATAATATTCTATGATCAGGTTGTATCATCCTTTATTTATCCATTCAGTGCCTGAAGCACATCTTTGTAATCTCCGAGTTTTATCCACCCCCATAATCTAATCACCCCCCACCCTCCCCAACATTGGGGATTACAATTCAACATGAGGTTTGGGCAGAGACACAGAGACAAACCATATCAATAATGATGTGTCTATGTTGGTTCATTAGAACAAACGTACCTCTCTGGTGGGGATATTGATAATGGGGGAAGTTGGGGTAAGGGAGCAGGGACTATATGAGAAATCTCTGTACCTTCTTCTCAATTTTTCTGTAAACCCAAAACTCCTCTAAAATATGAACACTATTTTCTTAAATAAAGGGAAATACAATTTTGTTGAAATAGTTTTGACAATTGTGACTAAAGCTGCCATATAAACATTTGTGTGCACGGGTTTGTGTGGACACACATTTTCAACTCCTTTGGGTACCACATACTAAGGAGTGAGATTGCTGAATCGATTGGTGATAGTGTGTATGCATTTAAGCTTCCTTTTCCATGTACTTTTAAGATTATAGTATCCACTGAGTTTCAGAGGACAAGGAAAAGAGCAAGTTGCGCATGCGCCCTTCTGTAGACATGCTTTTAAACATTTTAGGATCTACCACGTTCTTATTTTGCTTTCCCTAAAGTCACCTCCCCCAGCTATCATCAACCAAAAATCACTTTGCTCTTGTACTTAAATTTTTTCATTTTTATTTTAGGAGATGGGGTCTTGCTCTGTTGCCCAGGCAGGGGTGCAGTGGCACCATGATAGCTCACTTCAGCCTTGACCTCCCTGGGCTCAAGTGATCCTCCCGCCTCAGCCTCCTGAGTAGCTGGGATTACGAGTGTGTTGCAGCACGCTGACTATTTTATTTTTTGTTTATTTTAGAGATGGGGGTCTCACTGTGTTGTGCAGGCTGGTATTGAACTCCTGTCTTAAATCAATCCTCTCTCATTAGCCTCCCAAAGCACTGGGATTATAGCTGTGGGCCACCATGCCCAGCTCTTCTTACAATTACATTTCTGAAGACTCATATATTCCAAATGTGGCAGCTAGGCAGACATGCAAACGTGCAAATATTTATATGCCGTCATCATCCACAACGTCTCACCTTACTCCACGATTATTTCTCAATGTCTAGCCTCTTCATAAAATATACAGGAATGGGGACTCACATAACTCACTGTTTTGGAAATGTTCTGTAAGTGTTAGAAAGCATGCCTTGCCAGTACCCATTCTTCCAGGCTCAGCTCACAAAATCCCCTCATCTCTTCCAAGAACCCGCCCTGGACTCACCCTACTGGCAGATGCTGCTTTTCTGTGTTCCCACGGTCTGCTGGCTCAAACCTGACATATGCCACCTCCATTACGAAACACAACGATGTCTACGAACCATGGAACCATCTGGGGAAGGAATTCTTGGGAGTCATTCTAAGTGTCCTGGGGTCTGAGAAAATGGTGGATCGACCAACGTCCAACACTCTCAGATAATGGCAGAATCCTAATGGTAACTCGGTCACAGGGTGTGCAAGTGTAAACACCTTCAGCCATCTGGTGACACATAATGTCCTCCTTGGCTCCCTGACCTGTGGATGATGGAATGCCACTTGCTTTCTGACAACAAATGGGCTCAAATGGCAACAAGAGAACAACCAGGCAATATGTGAAAGATTTTCACAGTGGTTGACAAAGAGAATAAAAGCAAGATGAGGCCAGGGCCAGTGGTCATGCCTGTAACCCCAGCACTTTGGGAGGCCAAGGCAGGAGAATCACTTGAAGCAGGGGTGCGAGACCAGCCTGGGCAACACAGCAAGACCCTGTTTCTAAAAATATACAAAAATTGGCTGGGCATAGTGGTGTGTGCCTGTAGTCCCAGCTAGTCAGGAGGCTGAGGTGGGAGGATTGCTTGAGCCCAGGAGGTTGAGGCTGCAGTGGGCTGCGATTGCACCACTGAACGGCAGCTTGGGTGACAGAGTGAGACCCTGTCTCTAAGAAGAAGGCAAGATGCAAATGGTGGTTCATGTAACGCTCTCAAACCTGAACATGCTCTCGAATGAGTCTGATGCAGTAAGTCCTGAGCAGGACCTAGGAAATTCCATTTCTAGCTGCACTCCAGGTGAAGTGCTGCTGCTTGACCTTTTGAATGGCAAATTCCTGTAGATCTGGTGCGTTGTCCAACATCATACCCCTAGCCGCCTGTGGCTAATTACATTCAAATTTAAAGGATTTAAAATAAAATAGGAATAAAAATTCACTTCCATATATACACCTAGTATGTACCCACAAAAATTAAAATTAAAAATTAAAGAATAGAATCACTTCCTTGGTCTCGCCAGCTGCATTTCAGTGCTCAGTAGTCCCAAATGGCTACAGGCTACCACCTTGGCAGCCCAGGATAGGACATTTCCATTATTACAGAAAATTATATGAGAATTGGCTAATGTAGTGCTCTGGCTATCACCCAGGAACATTCAATGACAAGGAAGTAAAAGTAATTTTAATATTTGGAATTGCTCTTTTTTGCTTATAAGGTTCTGATCCATGCAAATTTCTGTGCAACAGGTATAACACTCTTCACAATCAGGGCACAAATATACTTCCTTCATTATGTGCAGCTCTGTGGATATTCTTAAAAGCCCTGAAATAAAAGAAATCTTAAATTAAACAATTCCTAAAATTGCCATATTTCTGAACACATTTGTGCATGTATGCCCATATTCTATATGCATGATAGCTATAAAAGTCTACAAATATTTATGTACACATACTCACATGTTTTCATCTTTTCTCACAACTATTTGTACAGTCTTTCGATGAGCAAAGGTCAAAACATCGAGGGCTTTCTAACAGAGGAACTATGACAGCTGAGTAACCCGGTGACAATTTGGCCAATCACACTAGAAAATAAGAAATGCATGTTGCCACCAGAGAACGCTGTCATTTTAGATGCACCAGGTTAATCCCATTCCGAATCCTGGAGTAATGCTCACCCATATAAAAAAGGCATCACAGGATTTTATTGGCTTAGCACAATCATAGTTTATTTTTTCTACTTTGCTAGCCCTTTGCAAGTGTTCTTGCTTGGGTAGATTTTCTCCAAGTGGTGAGTGAGAGACTCAGGTTTATTGCCAAATTGGTACTCTGCCATCTCCAACACCTGCCTTGCAAGGTATCCCTGTTTTTGTTTGTTCATTTTTTTGGCCACTGTTTCAGTGTTATCAACTCCAAGGAAAAAGCTCATGGAATCTCACCCGTGGGAGATTTCCATGGGACACACGCTTATACTCACATTTCCTTGGCCAGAACTCAACCAAACAGACACTGAATTCCAGGAGCAGATGGAAAATGTGGTCAAGCTCTAAAGAGGGAAAAACTGGTTTGGTGTCAGCGAGCAGCATCTAATTATGGCTAAATCTATCTGCTGATGTACATGTCGAACAAGGAGAACATTCACCCACTGCTGCTGGGACCATAAATCAGTACAACCATACTGGAGATCCCTTTGACACCATCCTTTAAATCAGAACACGACCCACCAATTCTCCTTGCTGGTATATACGTTAGAGGAACTCTTGCATACTCTTGTACGTAGATATGCATGCCCTTAGTAGCAATGTTTGTAACAGTAAAACCCTGCAACAACTCAGGTGTTCACCGTCAGGAGCATGGATCTATAAAGTGTGAAATAGTTACATAATGAAAGATTGTACAAAGACAAAACGAATAAACTAAATCTATGTGCAGAGTCATGGCTGAATCTTAGAAATTCCAAATTGTTGGAAGGGAAACAAATACAGACTCTGCAGTGTGCTCTCAGTGAATATGATTCAAATGCTAGCCTAAGTAAACCATGATATATTGATTAGGAAAACAGAGCTCTTAGGCAAAATTGTTATGTTTTTATTACACAAAAAATTCAGGAAAATATTTAACTTTGTGGGATTTTCAAGGCAGTAGAGAAGCAAGCCTTGAAAGCAACAATGAATGAGAAATATTCTCCATTTTTTATGTGGGTTGTTGGATCCATGCTTATTTTATTGGCTTGCTTCTTAACATGCTTTGCATATTCATCCTTTCACACCATTGCATATTTTCCTTTAAACATACCCAACACTTCACACACAAAATAAATTAGTTTCAGGTGCAGTGAATCCTTCCTGCATAGTTTCCTATCTCCAGCGATTCTTTAGCCCTTAATGGATCTCGCTGACATAAGAGTGGATTCTCTACGACTGCACTATGCTGTCACCACCATTTTCTGGTTTTATATCTCAAAGGGTGGAGACCTCCTTCAAACTAGGTCAGTAAGATGGACCGTGGAAGGAAGAGGCAATTGGAATTTTTTCAGACTAATTGCTTTCAATCCCAATTTGATCCCTCTTCCCTCACTGCTATTTTCTTAAAAATCCTGTCTCCTTGGTACTCTCTTAAGACTAAGAAAACGTAGATGAACCCAGAGGACATCATGTCAGGTGAAATAAGCCAGGCACAGAAAAACACCCTATGATCTCACTTATATGTGGAATCTAAAAAAATTGAACTCATGGAAACAGACAGTAGAACAGTGGTTCCCAGGGGCTTCGGGGTTGGAGATCGGGAAGATGGTGATCAAAGGGTACAAAGTTTTAGTTAGAGAGGAGGAATAAGTCTTAGGGATGTGTTCTACAGCATGGTGACCACAGTTAATAATAAGGTAATGTACATTTCATAGTGGCTAAGAGAGTGGATTTTAATTGTTCTCACCACATATACAGAAATAATAAGCAGTTGATGTGATGAATACAGCAATTAGCCCAATTTAATCATTCCACAAGGCCGGGCAGGATGGCTCATGCCTGTAATCCCAGCACTTTGGGAGGCTGAGGCGGGCAGATCACTTGAGGTCAGGAGTTCAAGAGAAGCCTGGCCAACATGGTGAAACCCCATCTCTACTAAAAATACAAAAATTAGCCAGGCATGGTGGTGCACACCTGTAATCCCAGCTACTTGGGAGGCTGGGACAGGAGAATAGCTTGAACCCGTGAGGCAGAGATTGCAGTGAGCCGAGATCCCACCACTGCACTCTAGCCTGGGCAACAGAGCAGGACTCTGTCTCAAAAAAAAAGCAACCAAAAACCAAAGTGGCTGAGAGAGTGGATTTTAAATGGTCTCACCACACACACAAAATGAATAAGTAGGTGAAGCGATGAATATGGCAATTAGCTCAATTTAATCCTTCCACAAGGTATGCATATATCAAAATATCACATTGTACTCCATACATATACACATACATTGATTATTTGTAAATTAAAAATTAAATTTATCTGGGCACATTAAATTTTATGGTTCACTTTTGCTCACTTTTGAATCACAGTTATTGCTACCATAGCACATACTCTCCTATATATTTTTTTCTGCCAATTTTGAATTTCTAAGGTTCACCCATAATGCTGCTTGTAGATTTAGTTATTAGGCCTGGAGACCCAGGAGGGCTGATGGGATGAGTTCCAGTCTGAAGGTCTGAGACCCAGGAGAGCCAAGGGTGTGACTTTCAGTCTGAGTTTGAAAGTCTAAGACCCAAGAGAGCCAAGGATGTGAGTTCCATTCTGAGTCTCAAGTCCTGAGACCCAGGAGAGCCAAGGGTGTGAGTTCCAGTCTGAGTCTGAAGACCTGAGACCCAGGAGAGCCGATGGTGTGAGTTCCAGTGTGACAGCCTGAGATCCAGGAAAGCTGATGGTGTGAGTTCCAGTGTGATGACCTGAGACCCAGGAGAGCTGATGGTGTGAGTTCCTGTGTGAAGGCCTGAGACTGAGAAGAGCCAATGATGTGAGTTCCAGTCTGAGTATGGAGGCCTGAGACCTAGGAGAGCTGATGGTGACAGTTCCAGTCTGAGTCTGAAGGTCTGAGAACCAGGAGAGCTGAGGGTGTGAGTTCCTGTGTGAAGGCCCGAGACTGAGAAGAGCTGATGATGTGAGTTCCCGTCTGAGTATGGAGGCCTGAGACCCAGGAGAGCTGATGGTGAGAGTTCCAGTCTGAGTTTGAAGGTCTGAGTCCCAGGAGAGCTGAGGGTGTGAGTTCCAGTCTGAGTCTGAAGGCCTGAGACCCAGGAGAGCTGATGGTCAGAGTTCCAGTCTGACTCTGAAAGTCTGAGACCCAGGAGAGCCAATGGTGAGAGTTGCAGTCTGAGTCCAATGTGGAGTCAGGAGTGAAACTATTGTCCCAGCTCAAAGACAGGCAGAGAGAGCAAATTCTTTCTTACTCCATTTTTTTCTTTGTCCTGTGTCCACCCTCATAACAGAGGACAATCCTTTTTCATAAAATGACTTCTTTTCCTCTGGATAGATACCCAGGAGTCGGATTGCTGGATCGAATGGTAGTTCTACTTTTAGTTCTTTAAGGAATCTCCACATTGTTTTCCACAGTGACCAACAACCTTTTCTGTTTTCTTGTCTTTCCTCCCTGTTCCCTAATGACACCCCCATTGAACCAATTGCTCTGTTACCCACATAACAGAAGACAATCCACTCTACTAAGTCTACTGATTCATTCGTAAATCTCAACCAGAATAATATTCATAAACACATCTAGAGTAACATTTGACCAAATACGTGGGAACCTCATGGCCCAGCCAGGTTGACACATATGATTAACCATGACAATGCCTATGTACATACTTGTGTGTATGTGTATGTATGTATGTATGCATGAATCTTACTATGCATTAAGCACTGAACTAGCACAGAATAAAAAATATTATACCTTTTGCTGGAAAACATTCACTGTAGTAATATTCTGTGGTCATCTGAAAACAGCGTTTGCTGTTTCCAAATACAAATGAAAGAATGATCAGAAAAAAATAGATAATGTAGCCATTTAGCCAGCAATATGGAATGGATAACTGTGATTCCGTGTAAAAAATCCATGCTTAAATATTGATAAAAGACTCATGCAGCCACTCTCTAAGGTGTTTCTGTGTTTTCTTGGCCCCTCATTTCTCAGGAAAGGGTGCCACTCTGATCATCCTGCTCTGCCCATGGCATTTGGAGCGCCTTCCTCCTGGTAGCCTTGCTGCTAGAAGGGGTAACTGAGACTGCTTCCTCCCTCACGTCCGTCTCTTGAAAACTTGTGTTCCCTGTTTATTTATTTGTCACAATATTTGGGCATGTTTACATATTGCTTAAAGATTCTTTGCACCTTCTGCAGGGTGGATTCAAACTCAACTTCCTTGGCAAAGGTGATATCCCTTGGCAAAATGCAGTTATTCGTTTTAAATAAGGTTTTCCTCTCCACCACCAATGAAATTGTCAGCCTCATCATTCAGGTGCTACCCACCCAACGTGGGAGAGGATGCATTCTTGCTCTGTTTCATGAAGCCGCAATTGCTACTGTCACTTCACCCAGGCATTCTTTTCACATCGGGAAGACAATGGTTTGTAAAATTGTCTCTAAATTCGTAGAAACTACCAAATAACCTTTAACTTGGCAGAAGATCAAAGACATAACAATCAATTAACCCAAGAGGCACAAATGGCTGTATATAAACATGCCCAAATATTGCTGTATATAAACATGCCCAAATATTGCAATAAATATTATGAGAGACATATGCCTTTGGGCTGGTATGTTTTTGAGAAGCAAAAGCTTTGCTGCGACTCTAATATTTCAAACCACAGTAGAATTTCTCTTTGACGGGGTCACCCAGGCATCTTATCTGTCAAAACTCGATGAGGCAAACAAACAGGGCATGTCTCATCATCTGTGAAATCCAAATATGCATATTTCCCACTAATGAATCCCTAATTAGGTCTAATAAAATGTTATTCTGGTCAACAATCCCATGGTAAGATATACCATGAAGTGACTCAACACAGCTTGCTCATGTTTTCTGTCGAGAAACCAACAATTAATTTCAGCTATGGAACTTTGCATTTAAAGCTGGGCAGAGAAAATTTATAATAGGAATAGACTTTTTTTTTTTTTCCTTGAGATGGAGTCTCATTCTGTCACCCAGGCTGGAGTGCAGTGGTGCAATCTCGGCTCACCTGCAAGCTCCGCCTCCCGGGTTCACACCATTCTCCTGCCGCAGCCTCCCAAGTGGCTAGGACTACAGGTGCCCGCCACCATGCCCGCCTAATATTTTTGTATTTTTAGTAGAGACGGGGTTTCACCATATTAGCCAGGATGGTCTCGATTTCCTGACCTCGTGATCCGCCAGCCTCGGCCTCCCAAAGTGCTGGGATTACAGGCGTGAGCCACCCGCGCCCAGCCAGGAGTACACTTTTAAAGTCAATTTGACAAGCACCGTTTGGTCTTTTTCTTGAATACTAGATTGATAGTTAATGAGCTGGAGTCTTCCCTCAGCCTGACTTTTGGGTAGGTCATTCAGTTGTAAAGAAGAACTTGCCTCCATGTTTACAATAGTCATAGCTCATGAATGCATGAGTAATAATAAGTATTAAGACATTAGTATTAGTAGGTAGTGTCTGTCGTAATAGACAAATCACTTGTTTAGGTTGATTATGGTATGCCCATTCTAAACTCATATTTGCCATATGAAATATTGATGAGTATTGGTGCTGACAAGATAGAGATGGTAAAGAGTAGAGAGTGGTCCCAGAAAGCTACATGCACCAGCTAACAACCAGCTCCTTTCTGTTGGATTATTTCTGTACACTTTACTTCACCTTCCACTCTCTATTGCGGCAGTCCCCAACCTTTTTGGCACCAAGGACAGGTTTCATGTAAGACAATTTTTACATGGATCTGGGGCAGGACAATGGCATTGGGATGATTCAAGCACATTACATTGATTGTGCACTTTATTTCTATTACTGTTACACTGGAATACATAATGAAATAATTCTACAGCTCACCATCATGTAGAATCAGTGGGAGCCCTGAGCTTGTTTTCCTGCCACTGGACGGTCCCATCTGGGGGTGATGGGAGACCATGACAGATCATCAGGCATTAGATTCTCTTAAGGAGTGTCAACCTAGATCCCTCGCATGGGCAGTTCACAGTAGGGTTCATGCTCCTATGAGAATCTAATGCCGCTACTGATCTGACAGGAGGTGGAACTCGTGGTTATGTGAGCGATGGGGAATGGCTGTCAATACAGATGAAGCTTTCCTTGCTCGCCCACCTGCTGATCACTTCCTGTCATGTGGCCCGCTTTGTAACAGGCCATGGACTGGTACTGGTCCATGGCCTGGGGGTTGGGGACCCCTGCTCTATTGGATGGGAATAAATATTACCAAAGTGACCATAGAGGGAGAGATCGGATGCCAGGTCTACAAGCAAAGAACACCAAGGGATTAATGAAATTCACCAAAAGCGAACACAGCGGCAGAATTTTTCAGAGCCTCCAGAAAGAACCAACTGTGCTGACGCCTTGATTTCAGACTTCTGCTCTTCAGAGCCGTAAGGCAATAAATTTATGTTGTTTTAAACCACTCATCATACAGAATTTTGTGATGGCAGCCCTAGCAAAAGAAAAAACGCACCCAACTTTTTTGGTAAATTGTGTCGTGGAGAGAGTGGAAGTTTTGGGAATTTTCACAACCCGTCAGACACAGGGGGAGATTGTCCTAAACATTGTGAAGTGCGCCCCAACGTTGCAGTTGCCCGGAAATACTTATCAGCAGCACCAGTTGGGGATTGCTTGCTCTTACTGACTCCTTAACATTCTTTCCAGCCTTATAATTCAGTTATGATGACATTTTATGATTTATTATTATTATAAGTCTTGTTAAAATAAGCAAAAAGGCCAATCAAAATATCTCCTTCCAAAGCCTTGCAAAATTACAGTATCACACAAGCTCAAAAACATGTAAACATTAGCTCTGAGCTCCGAAAATTTGCTGCCAAACACAAAAGATAAATGATTCCTGAATGTGGGCCCATACGCAGTCATCAGCCAATTAGACTTTATCTTGCATTTCTTCCACTGCCAAAAGGTTTCTTAGAAGCAATTAAGGTTCAGTTCCTCCAGTGAACATTGCAGGGAGGGGACTTCAAGAACCTTTTCCAGGATGAGAGCAGGGGATAAGAGTTCATGCTTTCATGGAGGCACTGTCATGGATGCCAACGTCCACACGGATTCGTGCACTGCAGGATGAGGTGTGGTCTTCATTGCTCTCACCTCCGCCGTCCTATCTGTTTCGTGTGTGCATGTTCCCAGCCGCTCCTCCTGAGTTCATGCCAGTCAGCCTTTATTTCCATCCACTGCATCATCATGATTGCAGTGGGGACTCCTCTGACTCAAATGGCCCTGAAGGCAGTAGACCTTTCTTCCTCCTCCTCCTTCTCCTCTGCCGCTTCCTTTTCCTTTTTCTTCTCCTCTCTTCATCTTCCTTCTCCTCTTCCTCTCTTCCTCCTCCCTCTGCTCTTCTTTCTCCTCCTCCTCTTCTCTTCCTCTCTCCCTCTGCCTCCTCTCTTCCTCCTTCTCCTCCTTCTCATTTTTCTCCTCCTCCTCTTCCTCCTTCTTTTTCTCCTCCTCCTTCTCCTCCTACAGTGATACCCTGCAGTTTTTCTTCTAATCAATCTGCCTACTTTATCCTTCGTAAAGCCATCTTGTCTGTTAAATGTTGCGACTGAATTTTAAATATGCTCCAAAGAAGACTTACAACAATAATGCAAACCCTCATGGGTCCACCATTCAGCTTAAGTGATAGAAGCTTTCTAGTCTCCGAGAGAATGCTGGCATTCTCATGTACCCCCTGGAGCAATCCCAAGCTTCCCTTGTGTTTCTAACTCATCTCTCTCTACCTGAAGCCATCCATACCCACAATTTCAATGACCACTTATGCATAAATGATCCATATATGTACACATAGAAATATATTTGTATATATACACATGCATATATGTAAGTGATATATAGTCTGTATAATATACATTTTATATTATATAATGATTATATATTATATTATATAATATATTTTATTTATATATAAAAACTTATATATTATATTAATATATAATATACATCATAGTATATTATATATAATAATATTTATATATTATATTATATATTACATATTATAATATATATTATATAATATTGCCTTGTGTAAATATTATATATACTTACATATATTATGTAATATATAATAAATTTAAATATATTAAATATATTTAATATAAAAAATAAAATTTAATATATTATGCAAATAATATATTATATATTACATATTATACATAATAATATAAAATATAATATATTATGCATAATAATATATAATATATAATAATATGTAATATTCAATTATATAATATGTAATAATATATAATGTATAATTATATAATATATAATAATATATAATATATAATACATAATATATAATATATGATACATAATATATATTATATATTATACATAATATATAATATATATTATATATAATACATAATATATAATATATATGATACATAATATATATTATATATTATACATAATATATATTATATATTATACATAATATATGTAACATATATATTTACACAAGGCAATATTATATATTTTGTATTATATACGATTATATACTATTAATATATTTATATTTTATATATTTATTTTTTTCATAAATTATATATTGTATGTTGTATATTAATATTATATTATATATAATATAAAAATATATAACATATACTATATAATAATCATTTATAGTATATAATATATAATACTCATATAATACATTTATATATTTTATATGATTATTATATATTATATCTATTATTTTATATAATTATATATAATATATACTATTTTCATATAACATAATATATAACATATATTTATATGCTATATATAAAATAAATATTGTACATAATATATTTATATACTACATATAAATTATATAAAACATAAAATATATTTTATTATACACTATATAACTATTGTATAATATTATATATATTACATAATATATCCAGAAAACCTTCCCCCTTGTGCTTTGTACCATCCTTGGAGTAGCCTTCTCCTTGCTTTCCTTGCATGTCTTCAAACCCTGGTTCTCAAGCTCTTTTGGTCTCCAGCGGTCTTTGCACTCTAAAAAATTATCAAGGACCTCAAAGAGGTTTTACTGATGGAGCTTACACTTGTCAATATTTATTATATTAGACAGAAAAACTGAGACATTATACATACATTTATTAATTCACTTCAACATCACAAAATGCCTATGCATTTTATTCAATTCACATTTTTTAAATAAAAAATGATATTTTCCAAAACAGAAGAAAAGAGTTAGCAGAATGGCATGCCAGTGAGCTCTACGATGGGATGAAGACGGAGTTTGTGAAAGGACCTCAGTGCTGTCTGTAAAATCCAGGGTTCTGGAGAGGATGCAGCAAAGACCCGCTTCAGTTCTAAACGTCTGCAGTGAAGAAGCAGAAGTCCAAGTCATGCACGTCCAGGTTGGATGTGAACAGCGAGCGGTTCTTGGTCATTTTGAGTCAGAGACCTCAGTGAACCCCTGCAAATCCATCCACTTTTGACCAGATCAAGCCCTGCCACCCACCACCTTAAAGTTAAGAGTCCATTCATGGCTTGAGAGTGTATTCACCCTCATGTCTATTCACCCTTGACCTTGCAGAAGTGAGACCTGGTGGGGATTCCCTCTGCATCCCCCGCCGGAGGAGGAGGAGAGGGTTGCAATGACCTGGGAGGGCTTTGGCAGCGCTTAGGAGCAGGACCCAGACAGGGAGCTGAGAACCCAGAGTGGCCCCTGACTGCACTGCTGGCATTCTTCTCCTGAGTCTCAGGGGCCTGGGAATGAATCACATTCTGTCTCATTCGCCTAGGATCCTCTGCTTCCCACTCAGAGGGAGGGAGGTCATAATAGGCAAAATGAAAGACGGCGTATGATGACAATTTGAAAATAAAATATAACTTATACAAGACAAGTAAAACTGCTTGGGGAAACATTTGGCCATTTTCATGCAAAAATTTACCATTTTTGTTTCTTCCAGGCAAACCTTAGCAAATGCTTTCTGAAAGTTTTAGGCTGTATCTGTATCAAAGAAGTGTAATCACTATATGGTTTAAATCAATCCCAAATTCACTTGGTTATTGTGGTGTCTACTAGATTGCACTGTTCAACACGGAAAGTGAGATTTTGACTCAAAAAACCACCTTCATTTGTACTTCTGTGGATTTAAGGGGAAGGAGAAAGAGAGCTGAAATAACAGTATCTGTAATCGTGCAGTGCTTTAAAAGAAAGTAAACTTTTCATAGCATCTTGCATTAGTTTTGCAGTCATGAAAGTTCTTTTAACTTTTGTGAGAAACTAACCATAAAGATGAGGATTGCAAACATATTCCCACAGCTCTCTATGTGGAATCATTGCAGGGAATAGATCCAGGAAGCTCAAATCCAGGGAAGGCATAAATAATAGGGAAATTTTCTTTCCTGAAACTCTCATTTTTCATATTGAAAACTTCTCTTAAAAGTTTCTGAAAAATATTTGGTGCAGAAAAACCCACATTGAGTATTCAAAACATAATCTCCAAACCTCAGCAGATTAGTACAAAAAAGACTGTCTTGCTCCCAGGAAGTCCAGTGGCATATTCTTCACCAGGTGGGTCTCTGGGGAATATTTTGGGGCCATCAATAGAGGGTTTCCCTGCAACTTCATGAGACACCTGCCGCAGAAACATCCAGCTAAGCCTCTCCAAGAATCCTGATCTTTGGAAACTGCATGACATAACAAATGTCTGTTCTTTGAAGCTGCTAAATTTTGGGGTGATGTGTTACAGAACAAGGGATAATCAGTACATCTTTCAAGCAATAAATCAGGACAGTAACTCATTCCATTTGGGGACACCACCATTTAAGCCTCTCATTGTTGGCAGAGAAGGGACAAGATCAGTGGTATATCTACTATATCTGACACTGGGAGTGAATTATATTATAATACCCCTTTCTTTATAAAACAAAAAGATTTTCAACAATTGTTATAGAATTAGAGGAATAATAATAAGGACAGGAAAGAAACATAGTAAAGATTGTCATATATGGGACTGGTAGGTATGGTCATGTCAGTAAAAAGTAATACAAATAAACTAACACAGGTAACAAAAGCAAAAATAGTCATATACGATTACATCAAACTAAAATACTTCTGCACAGCCACTGAAACAATTAACAGAGTGAACAGACATAGACAACCTGTGGACTGAAAGAGTATTTGGCTGGGCATGGTGGCTTACACCTGTAATCCCAGAACTTTGGGAGGCTGAGGTAGGAGGATCACATGAGCCCAGGAGTTCAAAATCAGTCTGGGTGACATAGGGAGACTCTTGTCTCTACAAAAAATAAAAAAAAAAAACTTTAGGCAGGCATGGTGGTGCATGCCTGTGGTCCCAGTTGTGGGAGGCTGAGGTGGGAGAATTGCTTGAGCCCAGGAGGTAGAGGCTGCAGGGAGCCATGATCACAGCACTGCACTCTAGCCTTGGTGCCTGAAGGAGACCCTGTCTCAAAGAAAAAAGAGAAAGAAAGAAAAGAAAGAAAAGAAGAAAGAAAGAAAAAGAAAGAGAAAGAAAGAAAGAAGAAAGAAAATATTTGCAAACCATACATCTGATAAGAAGTGAATATCAAAAATAAGAAACTCAAAAGCTCAACGGCAGGAAAACGAATAACCCAACTTAAAAATGAGCCAAGGACCTGAATAGGTATCTCTCAAAAACAGACACACAAATGGCCAACAGATGTATGAAAAAATGCTCAACATCACTAATCATCAGAAACGCAAATGAAAACCACAGTGAGATACCACCTTATACCTGTCAGAATGGCTACTCTCAAGAAGATAAAATATAAGTATTGGTGCAGATGCAGAAAAGAGGGGACCCTTGCATACTGTTGGTAGGAATATAAATTAGTACAGCTATTATGGAAAACAGTATGGAGTTCTCTCAAAAAATTAAAACTAGAACTACCCTATGGCCCATCAATCCCACTGATAAATATATAGCCAAAGGAATTGAAATTAGTATGGTTAAGAGATATCTGCACTCCCATGTTTATTGCAGTGTTATTCATAGTAGCCAAGATATGGAATCAAACCAAATGCCCATCAACAGATGAGTGCATAAAGAGAATGTGGTACATATACACAATGAATTACTACGCAGCCATAAAAAAAAAAAAATTCTGCCAGGTGTGGTGGCTCCTGCCTATAATCCCAGCACTTTGGGAGGCTGAGGCAGGCAGATCACCTGAGGTCAAAAGTTCAAGACCAGCCTGGCCAACATGGTGAAACCCTGTCTCTACAAAAATACAAAAATTAACCAGGTATGATGGCGGATGCCTGTAATCACAGCTACTCTGGAGGCTGAGGTGAGAGTATTGCTTGAACCCAGGAGGCAGAGGTTGCAGTGAGCTGAGATCACGCCGTTGCGCTCCAGCCTGGGTGACAGGGTGAGACTGTCTCAAAAAAAAAAAAAAAAAAAAAAGAAAAGAAAAAAGAATAAAATTCTTTCCTCTGCAGTCTGCAGTCACATGGATGGAGCTGGAGGACAGTATGTTAAGTGAAATAACTGAGGTACAGAAAAACAATCATCACAGGATCTCAGTTCTATGTGGGATCTAAAGATGCGGAAGTCCTAGAAGTAGAGAGTAGAATGCTGGTTCCCATGTGCTGGGGAGTGGGGTAAGGAATTAGGGAAGATGTTGGTCAGGGGATGCAAAATCTCAGTGACACAGGAGGAATAAGTTCAGGAGATCTACTGTACAACGTGGAGACTAAGGTTAACAGCATGGTATACTTGAAAATGGATAAGAGAATAACAAATTTTAAAATATTCTCACTACCTATACAAAAATATGTCAGGTGATAAGTAAGTAGCTCAATTTAATCATCCTGCAATGTGAGCAAATATCAAAACATCATATTGTGCCTTATAAATCTCTACAATAAAATTAATATTACTGTATATAGGGAAAAGTAATGGATTAACACATTCTAATTATGTCAATTTTTTGAGAAAAGGGAAAAGTCACATGCAGAAATGCTTGCAAATAAGTGAACTCTACATGGTTCAAAGATTAACTTGGGCCGGGCGTGGTGGCTCACACCTGTAATCTCAGCACTTTGGGAGGCCAAGGTGGGTGGATCACTTGAGGTCAGGAGTTCGAGACTGGCCTGGCCAACATGGCATCTCTACTAAAAATACAAAAATTAGCCATGTGTGGTGGTGCACACCTGTAGTCTCAGCTACTCTGGAGGCTGAGGCAGAAGAATTACTTGAACCTGGGAGGCGGAGGTTGCAGTGAGCCGAAATTATGCCACTGCACTCCAGCATGGGTGACATAGCAATTCTCTGTCTCAAAAAAAAAAAAAAAATTGGACCCTAACCGCTGTTATTTTTTCATTACGTTTATCAATGTTGCTTTCCAGTCCACGCTTTAAACCCAAGAGTATTTAGAAGCATGGGAAATAGAAACCTAAAATGAAGATTCTGCACTTTTGCAAATCTATTCTCAAAAAGAGCACGTGTCTTTGAGCCTGTCTGTGTTGCCGGTTGACTGTGACAGTTCCCTGAATCTTCCTGTGGAACGCAAGGCTCATCGAAAGACAACAAATATCTTGAAGCTCTCGTATACAATATTATTATTAAAACGCAAAAGCAGCTGTATCAGTTTGCAATAATATCAGCTTTGTACTTTGTAAATAAAGTTGTGAAGAATGGCCGATGCGTTGTGATAACTACAAACAAGCCCACTTGGGTTTGTTTTAATATTATGTTAAAATTCCCTATAGATATGGATCTCCTTCTTACCTATTTGTGGAACAGAGGGCTGCACCCTTACGATACACCCTTAGGATGCCACTGGTTGGGAGAGACTTGGTTATTTTTTTGTTTTCTTTTTTTGGGGGGGGCAGATTCAGGATACACACACACACACACACACACACACATATGTGTATATATCTCATTATGTATACATATTATAATATATATATATACGTAATTTTAATTAAAAAATAAGGCCGGGCATGGTATCTCATGTCTGTAATCCTAGCACTTTGGGAGGCCGAGGCGGGTGGATCACCTGAGGTCAGGAGTTCAAGACCAGCCTGGCCAACATGGTGAAACCCTGTCTCTACTAAAAATATAAAAATTGGCTGGGTGTGGTGGCAGGTGCCTGTAATCCCAGCTACTCAGAAGAACCACTTGAACGCGGGAGGCGGAGGTTGCAGTGAGCTGAGATCGTGCTACTGCACTCCAGCCTGGCGACAGGGCAAGACCCTGTCTAAAAAACAAACAAACAAAAAATTGACAAATAACAACAGCACATATTCATGGGGTACATAGTGATGATTCAATACATATAATGTACAGTGACCAAATTAGGGTAATTAGCATATCAAAAGTGATTTATTTTTAATGAGGCAGGTCTTGTAGCCAAACTCCATTAGCGTTAATTAGGTCCTGACAACTTGGTCCTGACTGCAGGTTTGGAGCCAGGGGTGGTGAGTCTGAATTGTGTGTGGTTTTCCGGTGTGCCCAGGACAAGAATGCATTTTTTCTGTGTGAATTCTCCAAATTCTTATTCATCAGAACTCTCATATCTCTGCAAGATTTTATGTTTTGATCAAGAAGATATATTTTCAAATTCTTCACACAATCCTCTTGCCTTTTATTAAAAATCAGAGTTTCTGGCCAGGCTCGGTAGCTCATGCCTATAATCCCAACATTTTGGGAGGCCAACATGGGAGAAAGGCTTGAGCCCAGGAGTTCCAGACCAGCATGGGCAACATAGCAAGACCCCATATCTTAAAAAAAAAAAAGAAAAAAAAATTAGCTGGCCATGGTGACATGCACCTGTAGTCCCAGCTACTTGTGAGGCTGAGGTGGGAGGATCACTTGAGCCCAGGAGGTCAAGGCTGCAGTGAGCCATGATTGCGCCACTGCACTCCAGCCTGAGTGACACAGTGAGACTCTCAAAAAAAAATCTGATTTTCTAAATATTACATTACTTTGGGATTCAGAGTCAATGATGCTCAAAATATTAAATGCCTGCTGCTTCTCAGGGGCATTTTATTATTAGGATAATCAGAATACATTTCCTCTTTTTAGGAACTCAGGTGCCTTGTGTATATTCCAAATTTCAGATTCAAATTCCCAATCATTTTCATAATTTAGGTGACATTAGATTATGAGGAAATCTTTCAGGCTAGTCAAACATAATGATCTAATTGTTTTGGGACCAGGCGTGGTGGCTTACCCCTGTAATCCCAGCACTTTGGAAAGCCAAAGCAGGAGGATTGCTTGAGTCTAGGAGTTCGAGACCATCCTGGGCAACAAAGTGAAACCCCTCTATGTCTACCCAAAAAAAAAAAATTGTTTTGGGAAAATTTTACATATGGAAAAGCAAATAATAACTACCATTTTAATTAATGAGGATTATCCTACAGGTTTTCTATTTTTTTCCACCGTTATATCATTTAGAAATGTCGATCACAGAAGAAGTTCAGATCAATGATTGCTTTGCCGAAATTGAAGTTACAGTTGGAAAAGCCGCCTTAACTCCAACTGCGAGGTTAAGTCTAGGCCTTGCTCTCAGTAGTGCTGCCATTGTGTTTTTGCCAGCAGACGTTCTGGTAGAGGAGAGTGAAGGCTGTTACATTCAGGCCAGACACAAAAAGCAAACAGTGAATTCCTTATTCCTTATTTCTCCATAAAAACAGCTTTCCCCCATACTGTTTCAATCAGGCATTTACACAGTAAATGACGTATCATACGAAGTTAAATATTTGGGTGAATGTGTTAGTAAATTTTCTCCTAGAAATATTGACAACCTCTTAAAATCCATGTTGCTCTATGGACGTACACATTTGAGTGATTTACAATTGTCAGACCATCGGTTTCTCCATGGCCTGGCATCACAGTGGCTACAACAAATACTAATGAAGTGTTACAAAGCACTTCAACCCAGCTTCTGTAAGATTTTGCGCAAGAAATTGTGGTTGGACTTCTTCCAACTCCCTCTCTCTCTATTTTTTTAACATACAACCATGCTTTATTTATCCATTCGACAGCCTTACAATAACAAAGCCGAAACTGAATTTGCGTGATACATTTTTAAGCAATAAACGGGTTGATTTATTTGTTTAGTGAGTTGTATGATGCTATATGCTATTTCTTGCTAAGAAAAGAGGTTACATTTTCCTCTATATCCAAATAATCAAAACATTATAGATGGTACAAAAATGGAAAACACAGCATAACACAAAGAGGTTTAAAGCTCTGACTCGCAAAGCAAACTTTCTATTCTCCCAATTGAAAAGTTTCAATTTACTCTAATGTGTAGGGCTGCACTGTACTTATTCCATTGTCACTGGTTTGAAAGACTTCTTGTGGCTCCACTGGATAATATCCCAGGTCATGCATTTATCTCCATTTTTTTTCCACGTTAAATTTATTCTGCGTCATTTTACTGTTGAGGGAGGAAGGAGGCATAGCTCTTATTCTCATTCGCAATTCTGGCCACTCCTGTGGGGAAAGATGGAGAAGGAAGATGAAAGGGATAGTTTTGTATGATCCTCAGGTCTTTCTTATGTTTGCTACCCTAAATCCAGTTTTTACTTTGTTATATTTTCTTAGATTTACTTTGTTAGTTTTACTCAGATTGTTAAGATGTATCACTGCCAAGTAAATACAAAGGGATGATGTCATTATTGCTGATACTACAAGAATATATGATTGAACTCCTTAGCTTTTGTTAGTGGAGTTTTATTCTTTCCATTACAAGAGATCTTCCTACACATAAACACCAGTTCGGAAATGTAGGTGCTCAGAAGAGCATGGCATAAGAGAATAGAATAGACCAGAAGCAAAATAGCCTCCTACAATGTTATTAGAAAGCAACTTACATGAAATTAAGTGAGCGGTCCTCTTATGTCTGTAGAACACAGTTTTCTCACTGTAATTTTCCATTTTCCAGTATAGTGAAAATAATACTACCATATACTGAGATTATGGCATACCGTTAGTGGTAAAATGAACAGAGATTTGACTGTAAAAATCCTGAATAATGGGGCTTTTTTTTTCCTTTTCACTATAACCAGCAACTATATGACTGTCTCTATTCTGGGAAAATTAATGGCCATCGGAAACCTGGTTTATTTGATGCAAACTAGAGAAAACACGGGTAATACTCACAAAATGCATTTTGCCTTTGATGAGAAATTTATTGTCCGCATTTACTCAATGAAAAAGCTCCTTCTGGAAATCTGTCAAAGCAAGGAATAGAAAGCAAAGAGAACGTTTTACTATGGATCTTTGGTCTGAGATGAAAGCTAGGCTCCAGGAGCTAGCCAAGAGTATTCCACTCTTCAGCTTCTACGAGAGTCCAATTTCCATCCACATGAGAAATGAGGTGTGATGTCCCTGTTTTCCTTTCACTGCAATGTCGTCACTTTGCAATAGGCTCTCCCAGTCAAATATGCAACTCCAGATGTTCCCAGCTCAGAGCTCAGAGCTCTTTGCCATAGAGAAAGGGCCACAGCAGAGCAGCCCCCTTCACTTTACGGATTGATTGAAGCTCCAGGAGTCTGACAGCGAGCAGATGTTTGTGAGGCAAACAAGAACTGTAGAATGTGACATGATTGGAAGACATGGACTTCCAATGATGCGCTTTATTACAAAAGCAGAGGCATAAACATCAGCAAGGAGTCATGGTAACTACCTCCTCCTGACCTCACTGTGGATGGAAACGGTGTGCTGAAAGACCGTGGGAAGATGGGGCCGTGGAGGAGAGAGGGAAAATGATTTTGCTTTAGATGAGCAATGGAAAGAAAAAAAACATTATAGTGGAATGGGAGGGACACAGGCAGGCCTTGATGGGGTGGAGGGCGTGGGGACCTCATATGTTCATTTGAATGTGGATCTGTTTGGTGAGTGGGATCTGCAGCAGCAGCAAACAGAGAATGTGCCTGAGAAGCATGGATATGATGGCACCAAACAAAGGGGCTGGCACCAACCACGTGCCCACGGATTCATTCTAAAGCCACATTCATGCTGGAGCCCTTGCTCTGGTGTGCATCTCTCATGTCTGGGATATGTGCATTAGGGCTGGCTCTGTCTTCAAGAATATCCCCACTCCACATTTAGTTTCTCTATGTATCCCCTGGGCTGCCACCATTCTCCATGTGACAGTTGTCACAGCCTGGACCATGCAATTGCTCAGCTCAGTACTGGAGAAGTCAAATGAAAGCATTAGCCCTTCACTGCCATTCCTGAGGAGGACAGATGAATTTTAGTGCAGATTTTCTGATGCTCTAAGAACTTAGAGATGTTCATGAATTCAGCACCGCATTCCTACTGGAGAGGTTGCTTTGTATTTGAAGGTTCGCCTCTCAATTCAGTGACATTTTTCTTAGGGTCCATCCTGCATATTTGCAACAGGTCTGGCCCACAGCGGAACTGGAAAGAAGTCAGGATCCGGAGCAGTAAGCTCTGGAGATGTCTAGGCAGTTTGCTGGAACACAACTGGGGTCATGTCTGCAAATTCCAGGGAAGAGGTATCCCCCTGGCCAAGCTCAACCAAAGTGCCTAAGCTTGGTCTCTCATGGTTCAGCCCAAGCGGACATCCAAGCACTGGTAGAATGGTGAGGATTTTGCCCCCTTTCCACAAATTCCTGGAATTGGGATAATTCTAAAAAAATTTTTTTTATCAAACATTGGGGATTATACTCACCAACCTTTCTTTACTCTGCCTCCCATCCACACACCCTTTCCAGCCTCTGGAACCTATCTTACTGCTCTCTAGTTCCATGAGGTCATTTTTTTTTTTTTTTTTTTTTTTTGAGACAGGGTCTTGCTCTGTCGCCCAGGCTGGAGGGCAGTGGCACATTCACAGCTCACTACAACCCCGACCTCCCCAAGGCTTAGGTGATCCTCCCATCATGGGATCAATTTTTAAAGCCACCACATATGAGTAAAAACAAGAAGCATCTGTCTTGCAGAGTGGGGTGACTGTATTTAGCAGTAATATATTGTATATTTCAAAGTAGCTGGAAGAGGAGATGACATGTTACCAACACAGGGCTGGGCCCAGTGGCCCACACCTGTAATCCCAGTCATTTGGGAGGCTGACATGGGAAGATCCCTTGAGCCCAGGAATTCAAGACCAGCCTGAGCAACAGAGCAAGACCCTCATCTCTACAAAAAATTTTTAAAAATTTGGCTGGGTGTGGTGGTGCACACCTGCAGTTCCAGCTACTCAGGAGGCGGAGGCAAGAGGATCACTTGCGCCCAGGAGGTAGAGGCTGCAGTGAGCTATGATTGCACCACTGCACTCCAGCTTGGACAACAAAGTGAGACCCTGTCTCGAAAAAAAAAAAAAAAAGAAATTAAAAATACTCTAGGTGATGGATACTCCAAATACTCTGACTTAATCATTGTACATCAATAAAAAAATTTAAAAAATTGAAACTTACTTTTTCAAATGTGAAAAACATGTGAGACTTGCACCCATTTTTGACTTTGTTTCTTGCAACCTTGCAGAGCCCATCCACACATGGCAAAAAAAAATCTCCCAATGAGTTCCCATCCGCAGCCTCAGCAAAGGGCAGGTGTGTCCCCAGAGAACGTCAGCTGATTGGACAGTAGTCTGCAGCAGAAGGTGAAACCCCTAATTTGGAAGGAATTGAAACATGAAAAGATGCTGAGATCACAATGAAAACAGAGATAAAGTCTTCTGGGGAAAAAATATTGAAAAGGGGAGATGTGCAAAGAACACAACATTTCAGTTAGGAAGAATAAGTTCAGGAGCTCTGTTCTACAACATGGGGATGAGAGTTAATAACGATGCATGGCACATTTGGAAATTGCTAAAGGAACACCCTTTAAAGATTTCCACCCTTCCCTTGAATGATAAGTACGAAAGGTGACGGATATATTTCTTGGCTTGATGTAGCCGTTCCACAGGGTGTGCATATATCAAAACATCATGTTGTATCCCATAAATATATATCTTTTAAATTTGTTAATTGAAATAATAAATAATAAAGAACAATGGGATTTTTTAAATAATCAAGTGTATTTGTAAATACATAGGTATATATGTATATACACATATGTATTTGTAAATTATATGTATGTATACTTATATAAATATATCCGTATAAACACATGTACATACATACTGACTACACATATTTGTATAATGCGTATACATACATATTTGTAAGTATGCAGTCATATAAATTTACATAAGCATATAAACATAAGTATTAACATGTACACATACGCTTACAAATACACATATGTGTATATATGTAAACATACATATGTATTTCTAAATATATAGATCATATAAGTATATAACCACATATATTTACAAATACTGATATGTCTAATTGTACAAATATATATGTATTTGTAAATATATGTATATATACTTATATAAGCATATCATACAAGTATATACACACATATGTACATATATACTTAGAAATGCACATGTAGATATGTACACATACCTATATATTTGTAAACATATATTATACTTAAATGATCATATAAACGTATGAGTATATATACAGTTATGCACATATATATTTACAAATGCACGTGTGTGTCTGTGTGTATATATTTTTGTGTACGCACACACATATTTGTTGAAATAACCAAATAACCCAAAGGATTACTTGAACCAAAAAAGCAATTCAGAGGCCAGGAGATAATTCCAAGCTCCAAGAAGTTCTGACATGGCAAATCTGAAAATGAGTTTCAAAGCCTCAGAACAAAGGAGGTGCTGTCACCAAAACTTTTACTCAATGCCCCAAGGGCTGCTTGGAGACGACAGGGCTCAGCCGTATTTAAACAAACACTGGTTGATTATTTTCTCACATCCTCCACAGAATGTCTTTCTTCCAGTAAAAGAGTATAAGTAAAAGCCAATACACAACACTCAGGAAAAATACGGGAGCCCCCAAAACAAAGAAAAATCCTTTAAATAGCCAGACAAGTGGCCCCCAGACATCCTGCATGACCTGGAGAAGACACCGCAGCAGGGTTGGGAGGGCCCTGGGAACAATGGGAAAAGGTCTTCAGAGCCCTCAAGGGGAATTCCTGACTGTGGACAGCTCTACGCTGAGCTCAGCTCTTCCGGAGTAAGCAGGAAATAAATGCACCACCTTGGAGCCAGAGCGTTTTCCACTTACTGCGACTCACTGTTGGAACTACTCAAAGATGCTCTACAGGGAGAGAGGTACCGAGGCTGGAGGAAGGCAGAAGATGCAGGAAATACGGGGCATCCATGGAATCAACCTGATATAGTTTGGCCCTGTGTCACCACCCAAATCTCACCTCTAACTGTAAACCCCATGATCCCCACGTGTAGAGAGAGGGCCCTGGAGGGAGGTAATTGGATCATGATGGCGTTTCCCCCCATGCTGTTCCCATGATAGTGAGGAAGTTCTTATGGGATCTGATGGTTTAAAAGTGGCAGTTTTCCGGCCAGGTGCAGTGGCTTACGCCTGTCATCCCAGCACTTTGAGAGGTCGAGGCAGGCGGATCACTTGAGGTCAGGAGATGGTGACCAGCCTGGGCAACATGGTGAAACCCCGTCTCTACTAAAAATACAAAAATTAGCTGGGCTTGGTGGTAAGCGCCTGTAGTCCCAGCTACTCAGGAGGCTGAGGCAGGAGAATCGCTTGAACCCGGGAGGCAGAGGTTGCAGTGAGCCGAGATCGCACCACTGCAATCCAGCCTGGGCACAAGAGCAAAACTTTCTCAAGAAAAAAAAAAAAGTGGTAGTTTTCCCTGTACTCTCTCTTTCCTGCCGCCTTGTGAAGAAGGTCCCTGCTTCCCCTTTGCCTTCCGCCATGACTGTAAGTTTCCTGAGGTCTCCCCAGCCATGTGGAACTATGAGTCAATTAAACCTCTTTCCTTTATAAATCACTCAGTCTCAGGGAAGTTCTTTATAGCAATGTGAAAACGGAGTAATACACAACCTAAATGCTCATCAATGATAGACTGAATTCAGAACTAGATCATGTCCTTTGTGGGATCATGGATGGAGCTGGAGGCCATTATCCTTAGCAAACTAATGCAGGAACAGAAAACCAAATACTGCATGTTCTCACTTACAAGTGGGAGCTAAATGATGAGAATTCACAGACACATAGAGGGGAACAACCGACACTAGGTCCTTTTGGTGGATGAAGAGTGGGAGGAGGGAGAGGATCAGGAAAAACAACTAATGGCTACCAGGCTTAGTACCTGGGTGACAACAAATCCCTATGACACAAGTTCACCTATATAGCAAACATGCACTTGTACACCTGTACTTAAAATACAAGTTAAGTAATAAAAACAATTACTGGTCATCAGAAAAATAGAGGAACCAGAGTTAAATCAAAACTAGTGTCAGCCATATAAAACACCATCACCATCCAGCACCAATAATAAGAGGATACCTCCATTGAGGGTCCATTTTTAATTTTATTTTATTTTTTATTTTTTGAGATGGAGTCTCACTCTGTCACCCAGGCTAGAGTGCAGTGGCACAATTTCAGCTCACTGCAACCTCCGCCTCCCGGGTTCAAGTGATTCTCTATTGAGCATCTAAAAGGAAGGTGGAGCTAAAATTAAAGGTCACAATAGCTTGTAGGAGAGAAATGCAGTGGTCAGAGCTAAAATAAGTTATTGCTTTGTTTGGAAGGAGAGTATAAATATTAGCTTTATTTTATTTCCTATGCATGTTACTATGCATATTAAATTTATTGCCAGTCCATAAAAGAATAAAAACTGAAAACAGCTTTCTCAAAAAAGAAAAAAACTTAAAAAAAAAACCCCACTTAGGTTATTAGAAAATAGAAATTATTGAAACAAAGAAAATGAATGGTTAATAGAATGTACAAAATTGAACACAAGAAATACATTGTAAAACTGTTATCAACTGTAATAAATATAAATGGTCTGAAAATATATCTTAGTAGACATGAACTCTCAGATGAGATTGAAAAAAATGTAGGTCTTTGCTGTTTGCAAGTGTCTGAAGCCCAAAACAGAAAAAGGCCAAGATCAAAGGTATGGAGAAAAAAATAACATAGTAAGTAAATATAACATTTCCGTAGTTTGGTTAACAAGAAGCAGAAAAGAAAGGAAAAAGGCCCAGGGGTTTGAGACCAGCTTAGGCAACATAGTAAGACCTCATCTCTACAAATAATTTAAAAAAATTAGCTGGGCATAATGGCACACACCTGTAGTCCCGGTTACTTGGGAGGCTGAGGCAGGAGGATCTCTTGAGCCTGGGAGGTCAAGGCTGCAGTAAGCCATGATCACACCACTGCATTCCAGCATGGGCAACAGAGGGAGATTCTGTCTCAAAAAAAAGAAAAAAGAAAAAAAGAAAAGAAAAATAAAGAAGGTTGTGGTTAAGTTATAAAAAATTTTGTCAAAAATAATTGTAAAATGCTGACCTTTATAAAATTATAAAATAAGATTATAAAAATGTTGAACTTTTTTTCAGCTAGTAGCATAGCATCCAAATTCATAAAGCAACATTTGGGAGAATTAGAACACATTATCAAGTCCAGAGCCTCATCTTCTGCAGATCTCTGCCTATGGGGAGCTAGCTTTCAAAAAAATGAGAAAACTTGTATTGGTGTGTGTGTGTGTGTGTGTGTGTCTGTGTGTGTGTGCATGTGTGCACATGCATGCACGTGCATTTGCAGCTAAACTTAAATTCCTTCCTCTATTTATCTTCCTAAATTAATGTAATATTCTTGAATACCTGCAGCTTGTCCATATCTCCTCAAATTCCTATTTTGAAACATTAACTCCAAAGGTACTAGGAGGTGAGACGTGGGGAAGTGATGAGGTCATGAGCATGGAGCCTCATGAATGGGATCAGTGCCCTCATAAAAGGCACCCCAGAGAGCTCCCTCACCCCTTGCACCATTTGAAGACACAGGGAGAAGGTGCCGTCTATGAACCAGGAAGCTCTCACCAGACACTGAAACTGCCACACCTTGGTCTTGGACTTCCAGCCTCCAGAACTGTGAGCAATAAACGCCGATTGTTTATAAGCCCTGACTATGGTATTCTGTTACAGCAGCCTGAAATGAACTAAGACAGCTTCCCTCTGTGCTTGAGAAGAGGAAAAAGTTAAGTCTAATTATTGTAAAGATTAATATTTCAGATGCAGTATAAACTGAATAAAGCTTGTATTTATTTTTACTGATTGACTTTTTGGGCACTCCTTGCAAATCTAAAGGACTTGCTATGCTAAGTCAAGCCTGGGGTTGGGGGAATGGGGAACTGATACTACTCCAAGTTCCGTCTTAGTGCTATGAAATATTGATACCTTAGCCACAGTACAACACGTGGGATCAATTAAGAAAGATTTTTGCAAGCGTCTGAACAAAGTAGGAGACAGAGGGTTTCTATCATCGATGCATTTTTAGAGAACCATGCGACACGGTTTCAGGGATGACCACCAGGACGCTGGAAAAAGGGTTGCATCAATTAAAATGTTTCACCCGCTGGCCGCTTTGAAAACGAAAGCTACCAGAGGAAAAGAAAAATACAGACCCAAATCAAAACCAGATGTATGCAGCTTTGAGGATTTCTCAGCCCTTCGTTTTCTCTCCATTTTATTTCACATGTCTTCTAAAATGGATGCGACTTCTGGAAAGGACTTTGCATAGAAAGGTCCCTCCTTTGTTTGGGAAAACCCAGTTAAATAGGCAAATAAACAAACTGCCTGATGATGAGTCAGCGGAGGAAGATTGAAGTATATTGTTTGTTCAAGGAAATGTCTGGAAGAAATTAGACAAATTGATTTGTTTCTAAGTAATACCCATGCAGGCAGTAGCTTAAGAGAAATTTATGCACCCCCAACCCCGCCCCAATTCTTCTCTGTCTTGGGCAACCCGACCCAGTGTAAATCTTTAACCCAGTCAGCAAGCCCTAGAATTTTATGCGTTTGACACTTTTGTGAGATTTAGCTCATCTTGTCTTTCCGTTGTTCTAGAAGATGGCTTGCTGGATATATCCACTCTATAAAAATCATTAATCGAATTAGACATCAGCAGGGGACATCTTATGTTCATTTTTTTTTTTTTTATGTTTCTGGGCACGCATACTTAGGTAACATTTGTTTTGAAAATCAAGTTAAATGAAAGGATACTGTAGTTTCCACAGGCAGGAAAGTACTTTAGACAAACCCTGAGCGGCACACATTTAGATTCAACTCTGGGGTTTGACACTTACCTGTGTAATTTCAGCTTTGTCACCTGTAAAACCAAGAACAAGAAAGAGAACACACTGGTTTGCTGCGAGGATCCCATGAAAATAATATAAGGACATAAAGAACCCAGCCCTCTGAAGAAATGTTTGCTCTTTCAGTTTGTGCAAAAACAAACAAACAAACATGCAAAAGAGCCTTCCTTCTAAAATAGTCCTCATATTATGATCTACCTGATGTGCTTCAATTTTCTTAGCTGTGAGGAAAGTTGACATAATTTATAAGATGTTTTCCTTTAAAAACAAAGTAATCCAATGATACACTCACACAGCTCCATCGTTTAGCTTTGTTTTAATAAAAGGCAGCTGTCAGGCAAACAGAAACTTATTTTAACGACATCGCTTTGATGTTATTTTCTTTGTTAGTCAAAGTCCATTGTCCAGGGTGGCCCGATTTTCATGACAATAAAAATATTTTAACGGTACTATAAAGCCAGGGGCAAAAGTGAATGCATTATAGAGTTGATGTTGCCTAGTTTCTTGAGGGAAATCCAGTTTAGCCACAACCCTTGTAAATAAGAAACATATCTTGTTTGGGGATGTTAGAAAATTATGACCACCGTATTTATTTTACCTCATGCGAACTTCCAACTTCTTCTTCAGTTTATGAAGAACTTAAAAAAAATCACAGAGAAAGAAAACAATGGTGAAGTACAGACGTAGTAAACTTGTGGCCAGAAGTTTTTCTCAGAAGGTTCATCAGAGTTCGCCAAAAGAAATTCCGTTCACCTAATTCAGAAAGGGATCGGTTAATGTTCCGAAATTATAGATTAGTTGGTGGTTTTTAAGAATGCTTCAGATGTTAGATGATTTACAGTTATATTCATGAATCTGTGGATGAAATAGTGACACTGCATTTGCAGAAATTGAGTTTAATTTTACAGGGTGCTATAATAAAATTGAAAAACCTTGGCATTTCTCAAAGCAAAGCATGAAAAGGAATAACTATCTGATTGATTCCATTGCTTCTTTCATGAGGAGTAGAACTGTTTTGCAAGAAATTCGTCTTTAAAGGGATCTAAGATGATTTTGTTTTCCCCTTTTTTCTATCGTATTTTAGAAATTGTGCTGTGTGATTTCACTCTTTCAGTTACAGGAACTTAGCTCTTAGCTTATCTGTGTGTTGCTGTTGCAGAGAAGCTACAGAGATGCTCAACTTCCCCATGCCCTGCAGCCAAGGTGTTGCCACAGCCCAGAGGAATTTGTTCTAATCCTACTTGCTGTTGGAGTCACTGAGCCTTTTCCTTCCCTGGCACCTAGCAATTGCTTTCTAAAGGCGATTTCCATTACCACACTGTCAAATGCACCAACATCCACTGAAACATAAAGTACATTCCATGGTGGCATATTAATGTATATTGACCTTGGCAGTCCATCTGATTCCATCGTCAAATCCAACAGGGAGGGAAAGAAGAACCAGTTTTCTGACTGCAAACCCCAGCAACAAAGTAGCAGGAAGTCAGAGAAAAAGGAACTATTCCTTTGCTACGTTCCCATTTTAGTTTGGTGTTCCAGGAACTCTGAATTTTCTGTTTATTGCCCGCATATCCATGAAGTAAGGGACATGTTGAGCTGAAGATGAAATGTGTGATAGCCTTGAGCCATTTATGCCTAGTGTTCCAATGGAACGCTAAGCATGTCGGAGTTATTTATATCCTACTGCTCAGGTCATCGCCAAGGCCTGATTGCAAAAATTCAAAATATTGCAACCTCAAGCATAAATGGGTTAAGTTTTGGGGCTTCTCTTTGGAAATGGCCAGCTCATCTCTTCTGTGACATGTATTATTGAGTTTATTCGCATGCGTGAGATCCTACCAAGGCTGTTGTTATTAAATCTCCCATCACACTAGAGGAGCAAGATGGATATTTGCAAATGATAAATATCTCTTGATTATTATTGTCTGGTGAGCAGAGAACACAGTTAAGTAATCCTTGATTTTTACCAGACCTTTGCTCTGATATATTCTTTTCTCCCTCAGCACAAAACCCTGACTTTGCAACCCTGTGACTCTTCAGAGTCTTTTTTTTCTTTTAGGTTTTAAATTTATTTTCTAAATTAATTCTTTAAAGTTGATATATCATAGTCGTACGTATTTCAGAGGTACATGGGATATTTTGATACAGGAATACGATGTGTAATGATCAAATCAGAATGATTGGGATGCCCAGAACCTCACACATCTATCTTTTCTTTCCGTTGGGAGCGTTCAAATTCTTCTTTTCCAGCTATTTTGAAATATACGATAAGTTATTGTTAATTCTACTTTCTCCAGTGTACTATTGGACACTAGAACTTAGTTTTTCTATCTAGCAGAATTTTCTTATGTTACTATGCCTGCACCCCACCTACGTTATGAGATATGTAAATCTCACTTTTTTCAAGGGACTGGATTGGTCTTTCTTCAGCTGGTTTTAATTGGGTGAGCTTACAAAGCCTGCTGTAAAATCCAGTCATCCAAGTTACTAGTCAACATACTTAACGATCCAGGAGTGAGGTCGTTTAAGTTTTCCTAGGCTGTTTGCACAGACAGAACCCACAAAGAGGACATCGTTACAAACTTGATAAGGGATCTAAACTGTCTAGATAGAACTAGGCATTCATTTGCTCATGTGTTTGCCTATAACCTACTTAGAAATACCCTGCTTTAATGTACATTTAAACATAGAGATAAAAAATAGATTAGTGCTTTGGAGGGGTTGCAGGGAGAGGAAGACGGGGAGTGACTGCTTAACAGGTACAGCTTTGGGGTAATCAAAATGTTCTGAAACCAGATAATGGTGATGGGTGCATAATGTTGTATAGGCACCAAAGTGCTGGTGAATTGTGCAGTTTAAAATGGTTATGATAGTATTATGGGTCGAATTGCAACTCCCACCAAATTTATATATGAAATTCCCAACCTCCTGTGCCTAAGGATATGACTGTATTTGGAAATACAGCTGTTGTAGATATAACTGAGTTATACTGGAGCACGGTGAGCAGCTAATTTAATCTGACTGATGTCCTTAGAAAAGTGGGAAACTTGGACACAGAGAAACACGCACCCGGAGAGAATACCATGTGAAGCTGAAGGCAGACACTAGGGTGAGTGATGATCTATAAGCCAACAGACAGATACCAAGGATTTCCGGCAGGCTCTGGAAGCTGGGAGACAGGCATGGATTCCCCTGTACAGCCTCCACAAGGATTCTCCCCCAGAGCCTCTGAAGTGAGCGTAATCTTGCTACAACCTTGATTTCAGACATCTGGCCTCTAAAACTGCAAGATAATAGATTTCTGCTGTGTTAAACCACTCCATTGGTGGCTCTGTGTTATGGCATCCCTAGGAAACTAACACAGACAGTAAAACTAATAACATTTCTTCACTGATGGATGTGCAAGGGAAGAGTGAATACTGATTCCAGGTATTTGACCAGAGAATGGGGAAGGGTGGAAGGGAGACATTTTTAAAAGTAGGCCAGGGGTTTAGTTCTTGACATGCTGAATTGGAGATGTTCATGAATAAGGATATAAATGATGTGTCCACTAAGCACTCAAGTGGAGGTGTTGAAGTGGGTGGTTGGATATATGCAAGTCTGGAGTTTGGCAGAGGAATCAAAGTTAATGATATAAACTTGAGGGTTGTTGGCCAATGAAAATATTTAAAGACATGAGATTACATAGTTCCCCTAAGGAGCAGCAAAGATAGAAAAGAACAGGCTGAGCCTGGGACTCTTCAAGAGTAGGATGACATTGAGGAGATTTGGAAGATAAGACTGAAGGTGTGTAAATTGGGTTAGTAGAAAAGCAAGAAGAGTCAGTGTCCTGAAATCAAATGAACACAAAACCGAAAAAGAGGGAGGGACCCATTGTGTGGGGTAACGTATCATCCCCATTTGCCTGGGACTAATGGGGTTCCCACAACACAAGACTAAAGCCAGGAAAGTTATGGGTATACCAGGATGGGTGGTCCTCCAACCAGTGTGTCCATGGTCACTTAGAGGTTGCTCAAGTAAGATGCAGTGTAAGAACAGATCACTGACTTTTTCCAACATAGAGTTACTGGGTGTACTTGACTTCAGTAATTGATCTCATGCAACAGAGATATCACACAGACAGGACTTCGATCTCCCCAGTCTCTAGGATGTCTTAGTCAAATTTGTACTGCTGTCACAGAGTATCTGAGATGGAGGTAATGTGGAAAGAAGAGATATTTATTTCCTACAATTCTGAAGGCTGGGAAGTCCAAGGGTGAGGGGGTTGTGTCTGGTGAAGGCATTCTTGCTATGCCATCCCATGGTGGAAAGCATAAGAAAAAGAGAGCAGGCACAGGCTGGGGGGAGAGAGAGAGAGAGAGAACACTAAACTATTTTATAACCAGCTAACAAGTCTGCTCTGGAGATAACTAACTCCCTTCTGCCATAATGCAATCCATTTATGAAGGCAGAGCCCTCAAGACAGAATTATCTCCTATTGTGCCCAACTTTCCAACCCTATTGCACTGGGGATGAAGTTTCCAGCACACGAATTTAAGGGGATGGATTTGAACAACAGAACAGGAATTTATACCTTATAAACCACTTTCACATGCAAAACTATACATCCCTCACTTGAAAGCTGAGGAGGTGTAAAAAAAAATCAGAGAAGTAAATAAGCTGTCACTTTTATTTTGCAGAGTTTTCTTGCATCTCTCAAAAGTAGAGAAATTGAATTCTTTGTGGTGTCTTTTCTTAAACCAACTGCAGATTAAGAATATTAGTAATAGAGACATTTACACCAGACTGACAACATGTGAGACTCTTCTTCCTAAGTACATTGTGCGTATCTATTTATTCAGAAGACATTATCTATTGGCTACTATCTCCATTTTGTTGATATTCACACAGAGGGAAAAGAACTTGGTGCCAGAGATGCAGATGACAAGTGAGCTGCACTAGACGTGAATATGGATGTCTTCAGTTCACACTCCTAAAAGTGACAACATCTCCCTATCCTGGGCTTGCTTTTACTGACAGCATTGGAGCACCTTGGTTTTTCTGTTGTGCATGTGCAAAAAAAAAAGTCCACAATTCTGAAAGCAAACAGTAAACATATTTACTGCAAATGTAAATATAAAATTCTTCTGAAAGCAAATAGTAAACAGATCCTGCAAGTGTAAACATTATGACAGATGCTTACGTCCTGAAATAAACAATAGATTGTGTTCCTTAGATTAAGCCTGCCACTCTGCCATTCACATATTTATCCCAGGAAATTCTTTCATAATACAGTTCATCATAGTAACATCAGACTCCTTCAACTGCAACCTCACTGAGCACAATGCACTAGAAATACATTATATTAAGAAAAGGCAAGAGTACATTTGGATTTATATCCAAGAGTTCCATATCCATGGATTCAACCAACTGCCAATTGAAAATATTTGAAAAAATATCACATCCACGTTGAACATGTACAAGTTTTTTGTGTCATTATCCTCCAAACAATACAATATAATAACTATTTGTGTAGCATTTTCACTGTTTTCAGTATTTTAAGTAATTTAGAGATAATTCAAAGTATATGGGAGGATGTGCATAGGTTATAGGCAAATACTACATCATTTTATGTAAGGAACTTGAACATCTGTGGATTTTGGTATCTACAGGAGGTCCTGGAACCAGTCCTTCGTGGATAACTAGAGACAACTGTATATATCCCACCACCAACAAAATATAGCACTATAGTTCTATCATGCTCAAGGATAAGAATCTCCTAGTTTTATTTATAATCAATAGACAATAAAAGAGCAACTTTATGTGTGGCCTTTTCCACCCTCAGCTATTTTTCCTTTCTAATTAATCTTTAATATTTTGAAGGCAAGATTGTATGATTTTCAAGAAATAAACACGTTAAAAAATTTGAACCAGTTGAGAAGCAATTAATACAGATTTTTATTTCACAATGGTAAGAGAGAACCACTGAAACAATTTCAAACTTTTTGTTTGTAGTGAGTTTTACATTTTCTGAAGCACTTTTATTATATTTTATCTCTGTGAACCTGGTGGCATCCTTCTTTGAAAGCTGAGGGTATGACATTAAGAGATACACCTAATGCTAAATGACGAGTTAATGGGTGCAGCAAAACAACATGGCACATGGATACATATGTAACAAACCTGCACATTGTGCACATGTACCCTAAAACCTAAAGTATAATAATAATAAAAAAAAAAGAAAGCTGAGGGTATGAAATCACAGAGAAATTCATAAACTTGCTCAAGGTCATTCACACTGCCTGTCTGCAAACCCCACTTCTAATATCTGAATGTGTTGAGAGAAGGGACAGTGCCTATTTCAGTCTCAGGCTCTCATAGAATGTTGGCTTATGAAGTATAAGTTAGCTATTGCTGTCTAACAAATCATCACCTACTTAGAAGCTTATAAAACATATGTCTTTTAACTCACAGTGTCTTTGAGTTGGTAAAATTGGTACAATTCAAATGGGGTATGTCCTGGGGCTGGGGTTTCATCTGAAGGCTGAAATGGGGCAAAATCTACTTTCAAGGTAATTCGTGTGGTCGTTAGCAAGATTGAGATTCTCATAGGTTTTTGGACTGAGAATCTCCATTCCTAGAGACTGCCTTTAATTCCTCATCATGTTGACTTCTTCATAGGGCAGCTCACAACATGGCAGCTTGTTTACCATACCCAGCAAGGGAAAGAGTCAGCACAGAGAGGCTGCTAGGAAGATGAAACTCACAATCTCCTGTAGTGTAATCACAGAGGGGACATCCCATTGCCTTTGTCATATTGGATTGATTAGAAGCAAGTCATGGACCCCATGGAAACTCAAGGAGAGGCGATTATGTAATAGTATAAATATCAGGGCATGAGCATTATTGGAGCCATCTAAGAGTCTGTCTGGCCCCTGGAGGAGCCATAATAAATATTTTTTGAAGAAAAAAAACCAAAACAAATCAATTATTGCTAATTGAAAAATTGAGACTGAACCTGGCTTCCCGAATTGGAGGTTAGAGTTCTTCCAACACCAGCTTCTGTGCTGACAGCAAGGTATCGGAAGAGAAATGGACCCCAGTGGACAGCTTGAGGAAGTGGGGTTAGAGGACGAAAGGATGCAATGCAAGGTGGGTGCACACAGCACTCAAACTTGACTATCCCTCTATCATTTTTAGACCATGCTGGCATGCCTTCTAACCCAATCTAGCCCATTGTTTTACAACCCCTAATATAAAATTAGCCATAATGTTCTTCAATTCAACACTTGGCTTTAAAAATATCTGGGATTATTGTTTTCTACATCATTGGAAAACAGAACTTGTGGGGCTTTTATCCCCAGTCTTTGTTATATTGTAAACAGCCAACTCAGAAGGATTCAGTAGGACCCACACCCTTCTTGAGCCCCAAGCTAAGGGCAATGTGGCTTCCAAGGCAGAAACAGACTTGAAATGTCAGATCCACTTTAGATGTTATTTATTCAGCTGGAGAATAAATATTGCTTCAGTGAACTTCAAAAACAATGGGGATTAAAGCCTTCCATACCCTTGAAATAAGTTAATTGACCTCTATTTTTCAAACCAGATAGAAACAGAAGTCAAGAGCAAACTCTAAAAACTAAATTATGGATTAATGATTTTAACATACATCTGAGAAATGTTAACTCCCAACTAACTTGCCTTTTTAGAAACTCTTTTAAATGTACATATTCCTACTATAATTTTAAAAATCTTGACTGAAAAATATTTGCTTTAGACTAAGGTTTCTCAACAAGAGAAACAAGACATTTGGGACCAGATGATTCTGTGGTGGGGCTGTCCTATGCACCATAGGGTGTTGACCAACATCCCTGGGATCCACCCACCAGGTGCCAGGAGCACCCCTTCACTCACTGAGACAAGTGAATATGTCCTCAGATACTACCCAGTGTGTCCTGGGAAGAAAACTCCCCCCATTTGAAATCCACTGTCATAGATAGATAAATGAGAGAGATAGCCAGATAGATATAGATAGATGATAGATAGATAGATATAGATAACTGATAAATAGATATAGATGCCAGACAGAGAGATGATTGACAGATGGATGATAGATAGATAAGCAATAATGATGATAGATAGTGGATAGATAATAGATGGATAGGTATATAGATGATAAACAGACAGAAATAGATACATGGAAATATAGATTATAGATAGATTGATAGATATAAATGATGGATGGATGATAGATGGGTAGACAGATACATAGATGATGGATAGATAGATGGATAGGTAGATAGAGGTGATGTATGAATAGATGATAGATAGATACACAGATAGATGATAGATTGATAGATGATAGATATGATAGATGATAAATATGATAGATGACACATAGATGACAGAAAAATAGATGATACATATGATAGATTATAGATAGACAAATATATTAGATGATAGATATGATAGATGACAGATAAATAGGTGATATATATGATAGATAATAGATATGTAGATGATAGACATGACAGATGATAGCTGATAGATAAATATGATAGCTGATAGATATGATAAATATAGATGGTAGTTACACAGATGTGATAGATGATAGATAGAGAGATAGATGTGATAGCTGACAGATATGGATAGATGTTAGGTGTGATAGATAACAGAAAAATGGATAGATCGATCGATCGATCGATAGATAGATAGATGAAGAATCTCATGGTCAGGCAGTGTTTCTCAGCCTCAGCCCTATTGAAATTTGGGGCCGGATGATTCTCTGTAGTGGGACCGTTTTGTTCACTGTAGGATGTTGAACAGCATCCTGGGCCTCCACCCACTAGATGCCAGTAGGACCACCCAGCTGTGACAGCCAAAAAGTTCCCAGACATTCCCCAATGTCCTCTAGAGGTGTCTTAGAGAATAGATAGAAGACTATTCAGAAGAACAACATCCCCATCATTTTTTAGATAATAAGATCCAGGTCACACTGCCTAACATCATTCTTTCTGGTTAGAACATTACAGCCACGTCATCACCAGTCCCTGGTGCTGACATTTGCTAAAAATGTGGGACTTGGTTTCACTAGGCGGAAATCGATATTGCCACATCATTCCAGAAGTCCTATGGGGGCTGTATTTTCTTTCAGCTCCCCCAGTGTGTACCTGAGCAGGAAAGATCTTTCTCTTGAACATGTTGGTGGGAATGTCCCTGTGTGCTGTCCTCTTGCTCCTCTTGCTGAAGAAGCTGAGACTGGGTCACTGGTGTCTTTTCCTACCTGGTTCTCACATTAGCCTGCAACTGAGGTGGCTGAAGCTCCATCCTTGTGGTCTCATGCTGTTTCTACCATCTCTGAAGTCTGCAGGTGCCTTCAGAGCCACACCACCTTCAGTTGGCCTCCTCATTGCTAATGGTTGTGGTCTGCACCTTAGCTGATGTTGGCCAGTCTCCAAGACTGTTCCAGAATCTTTAGCCACCTCCTCAGCTCAGTTCTCACTGTGCTATCTTAATCCTACTGCTATGGTCTCAATGTATCCCCCAAAATTCATATGTTTAAATGTAATGAACAATGTGATAATATGAAGTAGTGGAGCCTTTAGGAGGTGATTAAGACACGAGGGTGGAGCCTTCCCACACACGGGATTTAGTGTCTTATTCAAGGGCTTGAGGGACCACGCTAACTCTTTGCCCTTCTACCTTCTATCATGTGAGAGCACAGCATGAAGGTATAAGCCGTCACCAGACACCAACTCCACCATGCCTTGCTCTTGGGCTTTTCAGCCTCCAGAACTGTGAGAAAATAAATGTCTGCTCTTTATAAATTACCCAGTCTCAAGTATCTTGTTATAGTTGGACAAACAGACTGAGATATCTACTGCTGTCCTTATTGGGAGCAGACAACTTCTGAACCTTTTCTCATCTTTGCCAAAAGTCATGGTGAATTCCTGGCTCCCCCAATACCACTTCCCCAATGCTGTGTTAGAGGATGTTTGTAGGATGTGCCTTGGGTTACCAATTTTAGCCAGCCTTGCTGTGTTCTTAGATCAAGATGCATGTGGTTGCATAAAGAATCTATTTGTTTCTTTAGGGTGGCTATTATCAAAAAGTCAAAAGATAACAAACATTGGTGAGGATGTGGAGAAAAGGAAACCTTTGTACACTATTGGTGGGAATGTAGACTGGTACAGTCATTATGGAAAACAGTATGAAGATTTCAAAAGAATTAAAAATAGAACTACTATATGACCCAGCAATCCCTCTTCTGGGCATATGCCCAAAAGAAATGAAACCACCACCTTGTGAAGATACCTGTACTTCCAATTTTATTGCAGTATTATTCACAAAAGCTGAGATATGGAAACATCCTGTTTGTTGACAGAAGGATGGATACAGAAATGTAGTAAATATATACAATGAAATATTACTCAGTCTTAAAAAACAAGATCTTAACGTTTGCTCAACATGGATGAAACTGGGGGACATTATGCTAAGTGAAATAAGCCAGAGACAGAAAGCAAAATACTGCATGATCTCAGTTATATGTGGAATCTAAACATAAAAAATTCAAATGTAGATAGATACATTTGTTCTCTATCAAAACAGTGGTTACCAGGGAGGGTGCTGAGGGAAGGAGGAAATAGGGAGATGAGGTTAGAGCAGCGGTTTCCAACTTTTTTGTCACCAGGGACGGGTTTCATGCAAGACAATTTTATCAAGGACCAGGAGCAGAGTCAGGGGCAGGGAGGATGGTTTCACGATGATTCAAGCTCATTACATTTATTGTGCACTTTATTTTGATTATGATTACATTGTAATATATAATGAAATAATTCTACAACTCACCATCATGTAGAATCAGTGGGAACCCTGAGCTTGTTTTCCTGCAACTAGACAGTCCCATCTGGGGGTGATGGGAGAGAATGACAGATCATCAGGCATTAGATTCTCATAAGGAATGCACAACCTAGATTCCTCACATGCACAGTTAACAATAGGATTTATGTAGAGTCTAATGCTGCTGCTGGTCTGAAAGGAGGCAGAGCTCAGGCGGTAATGTGAGCTATAGAGAGTGGCTGAAAATACAGATAAAGCTTCTCTGGCTTGCCTGCCACCTCCTGCTGTGCGGGCTGGTTCCTAACAGGCCAGGGACCAGAAGGGGGTTGGTGACCTCTGGGTTAGAAGATACAAAATAGCAGACATATAGGATGACCAAGTCTAGAGGGCTGATGTTCCACATGAAAACTACAGGGAATAACATTGTAGTGTATTTGGGATTCTTGCTAAAGGAGTGGATTTTAGCTGCTCTTGCCAAAAACAACAACAAAAAATGGGTAACTATGTGACATGATGGATAGGCTAATTTGCTTCACTATAGTAACCTTTTTATTATCTAAATGTATCTCATAACATCAGGCTGTACACCTAAATATACAGAATAAGTTTATTATTTTTTTAAAAAGAGTAAATAAGAAAGGGAAGAATATACTCTGTTGTTCTTCAAGCCTTTTGCACTAAGCAGGTCCTTTGGAAGAAAATTACATAACTAATTGCTATTGCAATTAAGTTCAATTTGTAAAACCTACCAGAGAGAGAGTCATTGCAAAGACTGAGATTGTTAAGGGCACAGGGTCTGTTTCTTATTCACCTTTGCTTTCCCAGAACTTAGGATAGTACCTGACACAAAGCAGGTACTCAGTAAATGTGTTTGTGTAAAAACAACAGTAAACAAGGAAGAATTTTTTCTAACTCCAAAGGAATTAGAAGTTCAGCTGTGCCCATGTGGGGAGAGCCACAGAGATTTAGCCACGAAGGCAAAGACAGCATCAACAGAAATTAATCTTTTCCAAGTTTGCCTAGAGCCTTATAATGACAAGATATCACTTGATTGCTCAAGGAATTACTGCCTCTATCAGTTGATGAGATGCCCAGGGAAAAATGATCAGGGTTGAAATGCTCTAATTATGGGGGCAGTTCCAAGATGGCCAAATAGGAACACCTCCAGTCTATAACTCCCAGTGTGAGCGATGCAGAAGATGGGTGATTTCTGCATTTCCAACTGAGCTTTGAAGAGAGGAGTGGTTCTCCCAGCATGGAGTTTGAGATCTGAGAACAGACAGACTGCCTCCTAAAGTGGGTCCCTGACCACTGTGTAGCCCAACTGGGAGGTACTCCCCAGTAGGGGCAGACTGACACCTCACACGGCCAGTTACCTCTCTGAGATGAAGCTTCCAGAGGAATGATCAGGCAGCAACATTTGCTGTTCAGCAATATTTGCTGTTCTGCAGCCTCCGCTGCTGATACCCAGGCAAACAGCATCTGGAGTGGACCTCCAGCAAACTCCAACAGACCTGCAGCTGAGGGTCCTGACTGTTAGAAGGAAAACTAACAAACAGAAAGGATATCCACACCAAAAGCCTATCTGTACGTCACCATCATCAAAGACCAAAGGTAGATAAAACCACAAAGATGGGGAAAAAACAGAGCAGAAAAGCTGAAAATTCTAAAAATCAGAGCACCTCTACCCCTCCAAAGGAACTCAGCTCCTTGCCAGCAATGGAACAAAGCTGGAAGGAGAATGACTTTGATGAGTTGAGAGAAGAAGGCTTCAGATGATCAAACTTCTCCGAGCTAAAGGAGGAAGTTCCAACCCATGGCAAGGAAGCAAAAAACCTTGAAAAAAGATTAGACAAATGGCTAACTAGAGTAACCAGTGTAGAGAAGTCCTTAAATGACTTGATGGAGCTGAAAACCATGGCACAAGAACTACGTGACGAGTGCACAAGCTTCAGTAGCTGATTCAATCAACTGGAAGAAAGGGTATCAGTGATTGAAGATCAAATGAATGAAATGAAGTGAGAAGTTTAGAGAAAAAAGAGTAAAAAGAAACGAACAAAGCCTCCAAGAAATATGAGACTATGTGAAAAGACCAAATCTACATCTGATTGGTGTACCTGAAAGTGACAGGGAGAATGGAATCAAGTTGGAAAACACTCTGCAGGATATTATCCAGGAGAACTTCTCCAACCTAGCACGGCAGGCCAACATTCAAATTCAGGAAATACAGAGAATGCCACAAAGATACTCCTTGAGAAGAGCAACTCCAAGACACGTAATTATCAGATTCACTGAAGTTGAAATGAAGGAAAAAATGTTAAGGGCAGAGAGAAAGGTCGGGTTACCCACAAAGGGAAGCCCATCAGACTAACAGCAGATCTCTTGGCAGAAACTCTACAAGCCAGAAGAGAGTGGGGGCCAATATTCAACATTCTTAAAGAAAAGAATTTTCAACCCAGAATTTCATATCCAGCCAAACTAAGCTTCATAAGTGAAGGAGAAATAAAATCCTTTATCGACAAGCAAATGCTGAGAGATTTTGTCACCACCAGGCCTGCCCTAAAAGAGCTCCTGAAGGAAGCACTAAACATGGAAAGGAACAACCGGTACCAGCCACTGCAAAAACATGCCAAATTGTAAAGACCATTGATGCTAGGAAGAAACTGCATCAACTAACGAGCAAGATAACCAGCTAACATCATAATGACAGGATCAAATTTACACATAACAATATTAACCTTAAATGTCAATGGGCTAAATGCTCCAATTAAAAGACACAGACTGGCAAATTGGATAAAGAGTCAAGACCCATCAGTGTGCTGTATTCAGGAAACCCATCTCACATGCAGAGACACACATAGGCTCAAAATAAAGGGATGGAGGAAGATCTACCAAGCAAATGGAAAACAAAAAAAGGCAGGGGTTGCAATCCCGGTCTCTGATAAAACAGACTTTAAACCAACAAAGATCAAAAGAGACAAAGAAGGCCATTACATAATGGTAAAGGGATCAATTCAACAAGAAGAGCTAACTATCCTAAATATATATGCACCCAATACAGGAGCACCCAGATTCGTAAAACAAGCCTTGAGTGACCTACAAAGAGACTTAGATGCCCACACAATAATAATGGGAGACTTTCACATCCCACTGTCAACATTAGACAGATCAACGAGACAGAAAGTTAACAAGGATACCCAGGAATTGAACTCAGCTCTGCACCAAGCAGACCTAATAGACATCTACAGAACTCTCCACCCCAAATCAACAGAATATACATTTTTTTCAGCACCACACCACACCTATTCCAAAATTGACCACATAGTTGGAAGTAAAGCTCTCCTCAGCAAATGTAAAACAACAGAAATTATAACAAACTGTCTCTCAGACCACAGTGCAATCAAACTAGAACTCAGGATTACGAAACTCACTCAAAACCACTCAACTACATGGAAACTGAACAACCTGCTCCTGAATGACTATTGAGTACATAACAAAATGAAGGCAGAAATAAAGATGTTCTTTGAAACCAACAAGAACAAAGACACAACATACCAGAATCTCTGGGACACATTCAAAGCAGTGTGTAGAGGGAAATTTATAGCACTAGATGCCCACAAGAGAAAGCAGGAAAGATCCAAAATTGACACCCTAACATCACAACTAAAAGAACTAGAAAAGCAAGAGCAAACACATTCAAAAGCTAGCAGAAGGCAAGAAATAACTAAAATCAGAGCAGAACTGAAGGAAATAGAGACACAAAAAACCCTCAAAAAACTAATGAATCCAGGAGCTGGTTTTTTGAAAAGATCAACAAAATTGATAGACTGCTAGCAAGACTAATAAAGAAGAAAAGAGAGAAGAATGAAATAGACACAATAAAAAATGATACAGGGGATATCACCACCGATCCCACAGAAATACAAACTACCATCAGAGAATACTACAAACACCTCTATGCAAATAAACTAGAAAATCTAGAAGAAATGGATAAATTCCTCGACAAATACACCCTCCCAAGACTAAACCAGGAAGAAGTTGAATCTCTGAATAGACCAATAACAGGTTCTGAAATTGTGGCAATAATCAATAGCTTACCAACCAAAAAGAGTCCAGGACCTGATGGATTCACAGGCGAATTCTACCAGAGGTACAAGGAGGAACTGGTACCATTCCTTCTGAAACTATTCCAATCGATAGAAAAAGAGGGAATCCTCCCTAACTCATTTTATGAGGCCAGCATCATCCTGATACCAAAGCCGGGCAGAGACACAACCAAAGAAGAGAATTTTAGACCAATATCCTTGATGAACATTGATGCAAAAATCCTCAATAAAATACTGGCAAACCGAATCCAGCAGCACATCAAAAAGCTTATCCACCATGATCAAGAGGGCTTCATCTCTGGGATGCAAGGCTGGTTCAACATACGCAAATCAATAAATGTAATCCAGCATATAAACAGAACCAAAGACAAAAACCACATGATTATCTCCATAGATGCAGAAAAGGCCTTTGACAAAATTCAACAACCCTTCATGCTAAAAGCTCTCAATAAATTAGGTATTGATGGGACGTATCTCAAAATAGTAAGAGCTATCTATGACAAACCCACAGCCAATATCATACTGAATGGGCAAAAACTGGAAGCATTCCCTTTGAAAACTGGCACAGGACAGGGATGCCCTCTCTCACCACTCCTATTCAACATAGTGCTGCAAGTTCTGGCCACGGCAATCAGGCAGGAGAAGGAAATAAAGGGTATTCAATTAGGAAAAGAGGAAGTCAAATTGTCCCTGTTTGCAGATGACATGATTGTATATCTAGAAAACCCCATTGTCTCAGCCCAAAATCTCCTTAAGCTGATAAGCAACTTCAGCAAAGTCTCAGGATACAAAATCAATGTACAAAAATCACAAGCATTCTTATATACCAATAACAGACAAACAGAGAGCCAAATCATGAGTGAACTCCCATTCACAATTGCTTCAAAGAGAATAAAATACCTAGGAATCCAACTTCCAAGGGATATGAAGGACCTCTTCAAGGAGAACTACAAACCACTGCTCAATGAAATAAAAGAGGATACAAACAAATGGAAGAACATTCCATTCTCATGGGTTGGAAGAATCAATATCATGAAAATGGCCATACTGCCCAAGGTAATTTATAGATTCAGTGCCATCCCCATCAAGCTACCAATGACTTTCTTCACAGCGTTGGAAAAAACTACTTTAAAGTTCATATGGAACCAAAAAAGAGCCCACATCGCCAAGTCAATCCTAAGCCAAAAGAGCAAAGCTGGAGGCATCACACTACCTGACTTCAAACTATATTACGAGGCTACAGTAACCAAAACAGCATGGTACTGGTACAAAAACTGAGATATAGACCAATGGAACAGAACAGAGGCCCCAGAAATAACACCACACATCTACAACCATCTGATCTTTGACAAACCTGACAAAAACAAGAAATGGGGAAAGGATTCCCTATTTAATAAATGGTGCTGGGAAAACTGGCTAGCCATATGTAGAAAGCTGAAACTCAATCCCTTCCTTACACCTTATATGAAAATTAATTCAAGATGGATTAAAGACTTAAATGTTAGACCTAAAACCATAAAAACCCTAGAAGAAAACCTAGGCATTACCATTCAGGACATAGGCATGGGCAAGGACTTCATGTCTAAAGCACCAAAAGCAATGGCAACAAAAGCCAAAATTGACAAATGGGATCTAATTAAACTAAAGAGCTTCTGCACAGCAAAAGAGACTACCATCAGAGTGAACAGGCAACCTACAAAATGGGAGAAAATTTTTGCACCTGTAAATGCTGCAGCCAGCCCACAAGACTGAGCCCTTTCTGCCATACTGAGCTCAGCTCTTTAGAGATTCTGCAGACCCTGGAGGGTGGACTTGATGCAGGGTAGGTGAGCCCCAAATTGTGGTTTAGCTCAGGAAAAGTTTTTGGCTTCACAGAGGAAAGAATTCAAGAGTGAGCAGGTGGTGCAAGAAATCATACTTATTGAGGTGACAGTGTTACAGCTCCGGCTACAGTGTTACAGCTTGGCTACAGTGTTACAGGTCTGGCTACGGTGTTACAGCTCCAGCTACAGTGTTACAGCTCCGGCTGCAGTGTTACAGCTTGGCTACTGTGTTATAGCTGGCTACAGTGTTACAGGTCCGGCTACAGTGTTATAGCTCCAGCTGCAGTGTTACAGCTCCGGCTACAGTGTTACAGCTTGGCTACAGTATTACAGCTCTGGCTACAATGTCATAGTTCCATGACTGCTCCTGCAGAATGGGGCTACCCCATAGGCAGTGGGCTGAGAGTAGCAGCTCAGAGGCAGTTCTGCAGTCATATTTTTACCCACTTTTAATTACATGCAAACCAAGGAGTGGATTATGCAGAAATTTGTAGAAAAGTGTGGTAACTTTTGAGTCACCAGTCTTTGCCACAGAAAGGCATGGTAACTTCTGAGTGTTGCCATGGCAATGGTGGACTGACATGGCCTACTGGTGGGTGTGTCTTATGGGAAGATGCTTCTGTTCCTTCCCTGTTTTAGCTAGTCCTCAGTTTGGTCTGGTGTGTGAGTCCTGACTCCAGACTCGAGTCCTGCCTCACATAGTAGTCTTTCAGGACACATGTACTCTTTCGAATGGAACTGACAAGGAAACCCTGACACAGAGCAAAAAGTACAAAGTTTGAATGGAATCCTAATAGGAGACATCCCATCCTAATTGATTATTGTAGCATTGCTTTGTAGGAAATGAGGTGTTGGGAGGTGGAGGTTGGATATTTCCTCGCTCATCAACTTTGCCAGTCAAGTGGATTGGCCAGTGATCTTAGGAGGGAAAAGATGGAACTAAACTTTTCTGCTGTGAGATGTGCGCATGTGTCATTTTGTTAGGAATGGAGATCAGTGGTTATGGCAGTGGTCCCCGGTTTTTTTGACACCAGGAGTCGAATTCATGGAAGACAATTTTTCCATGGACCAGGGGGTGGTGGGGGGATTGTTTCTGGATGATTTAAGCATATTACATTTATTGTGCACCTGATTTCTATGATTATTACACTGTAATATAGAATAAAACAATTATACAACTCACCATAATGTAGAATCAGTGGGAGCCCTGAGCTTGTTTTCCTGCAACTAGATGGTCCTATCTGGGAGTTATGGGAGACAGTGACAGATCATCAGGCATTAGATTCTCATAAGGAGTGCACAACCTAGCTCTCTTGCATGGGCAGTTCACAGTAGGGTTCACATTCCTACGAGAATCTAATGCCACTGTTGATCTGACAGGAGGCAGAGCTCAGGCAGTCATGCGAGCGATGGGGAGCATCTGTAAATACAGTGAAGCTTTGCTCACTTGCCCACCAATTACCTACTGCTGTGTGGCCCGGTTCCTAACAGGCCATGACCAATACCGGTTCATGGCCCAGGCGTTGGGGACTCCTGGTTTATGGCATTCACAGGGTTGCAAGGATTCAGCCCTGCAGCTGACCCAAGGACAACAAGGAGAAAGTCACTTACTCTCCTCTATTTAGTAGACCCTTGCCATTAAGCTCAACAGAAAGGCTGCCCTGGAAAGAGGGCCTGATTGGAGCGGTGTTGCCTTTCTCGAAGAAAGTGGCCCTCCCTGGACTGCTGCATCTTTTGCACGCACATCTCCACAGCACTTTGGAAATGGGAGAAGCATCTCTCTATTACATTAGCTGGGATTCTGGATGTCCACAGAAAACACAGACCTTTGTACAAAAGGCAGAAATGATCTTACGGAGTTCAAGCAATCATTTTTTCCCTGAATATTTTGTTTTCTTGGCAAAACCTTAAATATATATATCCTTTTTTTTTTTTTTTTTTTTTTTTCGGTGAGACGTCTTCAGTGTCAAAGCAGTATCAGCATATTCTCCACACGGAATATTTGGAGAGAAGCCAATTCCTGTTTGAGGAGCAGCTGCAGCTAAGGACGTGACATGGCTTGCCGTCAATGCTTACCAGATGCTATGATACCGCATCTATGTTTCTGTCATGTGATACAGGAAACATCCACAGACTCCTTTAAAAATAGAAATTCATGGGTTTAAGGTTATGCCTGTTAGAAGCAGTAGGAGCGTGAACATGTTAGTTCACACGTGTTAGAATAGTTCTGGCAACGTGTTCATATTGATGCTATCAGGGCTCATTAAAATTTGCTAGTGCACCTATAAACACACTCAAATATCCAACAAGATTAGGATAATCTGTAGTTTACAGACATCATTCTGATAGTTCCACAACATTTAACCAATGGCAACGTGTATGCAGGTACATGCAAGGAAGACATGTTCAAACGCTTACTGAAAGAGATTTTTCTTCCCCAGAATTATATAATAGATAATAAAGTGGCTTCCCTAAGAAGGGAAGAGGTTACAGGAAGGCAAGAAAAAACAGGAACTGGGAGAAGGAGGGAAGAAGCAAATTCGTTTGATTTATAAGGCTTTAAAGCAAAATAATTGCCAAGCCATATAATTGGCTAGAGAGATTGGGTCTTGCCGGTGATTAATTAGGACCTGTCTTTGTGTGAATCACCTGGTTTCCTGCCAAAGATGAAGATGAAACATTTCCATGAGCAGGCAATTCAGTCTGAGTGTGTCTAATGTTATTTTCAGGTGAAGAGACTCCATGTGCATGGTTGCAGCAGGCATTCTTGGGAGCTCATGAGCTGAATTTCAGGAAAAGCCCAAGAAGATTCCGCATTTCCCTCAGGATATCCTCGGGAAAATGTCCGCAGGCCTGGAAACACTTAGCCATCACTTGCTTCCTTGAGAGAAGTCAAAAAGGATTATGGAAACAGATTGGAATGTTGAACCACATTTATAAATGTTCCTAAGCTGCTTCTATTAACCAAAAAAGATGCTGAATAAACAGAAAAAAAAAAAAAAGATCAGGTTGGGAAATATCACTAGGACTGGCCCCCCCCCAAAGGAGGAAAATGACTGTGAATATTTAGTGGAAGAGAAAATGGTAGACATTGACAACCAAGGGAGCGAAGAAGATAGCTTGTCAAAGGGAAGTGTTAGAAAATTAACTTTCTTAGAGGGCTGAAATAAAAGATATGAAAAAGAAAAAAAAAGTAAGTCCTTAATCCATTTTATTTTGATTGTTGTATATGGTAAGAGATAGGGGTCTAGTTTTATTCTTCCACATGTGGATATCCAGTTTTCCCAGCACCATTTATTGAAGGGACTGTCTTTTCCTCAAAGTATGTTTGTGGCACCTTTGTGAAAAATGTTTGCTTTAGATCTGTGGATTTCTTTCTGGGTGCTCTAGTCTGTTCCATTGGTCTGTGTGTCTGGTTTTATATCAGTACCTTGCTGTTTTGGTTACTATAGCTCTGTAGGAAATTTTGAAGTCCTCCATAAATACATTAAAGAAAATCAAACTGAGAACTCTTATCAGTTATGACATCATTGGGTAAAGGTAAAATGCGTTCATTCATGAAGCAAAGACAGTGTTTGAGTGCCTGGTGTATACCAGTCAATGTGCTAGGTGTGGGCCGAGTATAGTGAGAATGGAAATGTGTGAAGAAGGAAAGAAAGAGACCATGAATTCTTTGACACTGTGGGAGAGCACAATGATCTTGTCTGCTTGGAAATAAGAGATAGCTTTAAGGTACAATATTGAATCATTCTTTTGGACAGAATTCTGCAAAGGTGGTAGGCCAGATATCCTTCTTGGTTCTGCCCGCCTCATTCATGGAGACTTTTTAAATTATGATTTTTGAGTATGGGTAACTCCAGCTGTTACCAAGACTATCAGGAAAAGGGAAATAATAGGGAATCTGGTGAAGACAATGAGAAAGTTATAAGATTGGAAGCTATGAATTCATGCCTGCACAGACATGAAAGCAGAAAATGGGGTTAAAGATGAATAGAAGCAACTATCCAAGTGTAAGAAGTCAAGTTGAATGAGATGGCATTGATGCCACGATGTTGGCCAAGCCACAGATGGAGACTATTTCCCTGAGGTCACAGAAGGATATCTTGTTATTGATGTGTGTCCTCTACACTGGGGACTTCTTAGGATAACAATGGATTCCTCCACTTTTTGGCTCAGAGAAATTCCACTAAACCTTTTCTTGTGAACTTTCATGATTTTACAGAAATATCTCAGGCTGTAGCCAAGGGCATTGCAACTCTTTGGATGAAATTAGATTTGGGTCAATTAGGAAATATAATGCTGTTATTACCTCATATTCTGAGGTTACTCAAGTTGCCCAAAGTGACACAATAGAGAAAAATTTGGAAGTCTATCCAGAGCGAATGTCTGGCTGAGATATTTTCTCAGGGAAGCTGAGAAGGCCCTACCCAAGGGGAGTCTAAGCTCCCCATCCCAACCCCAAGAGCTCCACATGGACTCAATCAAGTTAAGGGTCCTCAAATGTCAGATGAGGCGCTTCCAAGCAAAGTCTTCAGTGGAGGAAGAAAGTGCACATGGAAGAAAAACTTTCTATTAGGAGAAAGGTCAGATACTGATTCCTAAAAGCCTCAAATCACATTCACTTCTCTTGTCTTTCCGACGCCTCTGCTTCAACCTAACTATGAGTGAGGTAAGAACTTTGCTGAATCGCAAGCATACCTAGCAATTTCCCAGAGAGCAAAAAGCATAATTTCAACTCTCCCCAATCGGAAGAGTATAAAGCAATTTTATTTAGATGTCGTTCCTGTGGCCTGGGTCCCAGAGAATTCTAAAGGTGCGGTTCCTTCCCACCATTGTTAGGGAGAGGATATTTGGTGGACGTATACTAGAACTCACAACAATTCAGGCATTGTTTCTTTGCAATGCTGAACTATATATTCCAATCTATATTTTTTTTCCCAAATGCATTGGTTTAAATATAGTTGTTTGTCTGATACATGGAAATCTGCTTAAGCTAAATAACAGACTCGTCTCTTCCTTGACAGGAAGCTCTTATTTCCTGCACACACTGGGAAGGCCATTGTTTCCCTCGCTCTTGCTCCTGAGTGACATATTTCAGCCCATGCAGTAGCATCATTGGTAGGAAATTTATGGAGGTACCTGCTTATTAGATGTGCTGCATTATCATCAACTAGATTCACACAAATGGCCAGATGGCAAAGAGAATGTGAGCCTACACGACTGTTCCTGGAGTTTCAAAGAGAGCCCAAGACACACCTCTGTGTACTTGGCTATTTAGCATCTGGACTAAACGAAGAAGGGATATGAGCTTGAGTTTCCACAATGCTTTCCTTATACCTGGGAATATCCAGGATTGACCTCGAATCCTTTGAAACCATTCATAATGTACCCCTCAGAGTGCTGAACCCAAATGAAATCTGTGCATGGGGAAGCTGTGATTGACTACACACTGAAGCACATTTCCATAGTAGGAATAGATAGACAGAGAGAGAGATGATGGAAAGATACTTAGATAGATGATAGATGAATAGATAGATGGGTAATAGATTTTATATAGATAGATAGATGATAGATAGATAATGGATAGATAAATAGATGGGTGATAGATGATAGAGACATAGATAGATAGGTGACAGATGATAAATACATAGAGAAATAGATGATAGATAGACAGATGATGGATAGCTAGATGAATAGATAGATGTAGATGGATAGATGAGTGATAGATGATAGATAGATGATAGATAGATAGATAGATAGATACATAGATATATAGATAGACAAATGACAGATGTCCACCATGAGGTTCTGGCTCTCAGTGGTTCCCCAGAACCCTCTTTTTATGACTCTGTCTTCCAGCACAGTTAATCTGTCAAATGTCAATTCCAGAGCATTTTACCAGAAAGTTCCCCACCCTGTGAGCAAAGCAAGAGCCCTTCCCCTATGAGGCCACACTGCCTATGCAGAAGAACAAATTGTTTCCCGTGTCCCTTCTGCCATCTTGGCAAAAATAAATGCTGAAGAATTAAAACGCTGCCTACACATGTACCCATGTGCTTCCTCTGGGTCCTGGGGATGGGAAGTGGGAGCTTTACCTTAACGACCATAATAGGATCCTCTGGCCGACCTCTTCAGCTGGCTGATGTCCAGTTGCTTCCTTTGGAGGCCTATCACGCAACCATATTGCAGATTGTATGATCCATTTGACCTAGCAATAGATAAGTGCAGGGTTAGACACCCAGAGATTGTCTCTTAGCTCAGGATGCTCAACAAAGTGTGATAGCCTTGGGGGCTTAGACCACAGACGTTTATTGCTCACAATTCTGAAGGCTGGATGTCCAAGACCAAGGCATGGCAGATTCAATGTCTGGTGAGGACTTGGTTCTTGGTTCATAGACAGTGCCTCCTTGCTGGTTCCTCACATGGTGGAGAGGGTGAGATGGACAGAGTGAGGGAGGGAGGGAGGGAGGGAAGGAGGGAGAGAAACATATATATATAGAGAGATAGAGACAGAGAGAGAGAGAGTGAACTCCCCAGAGTGTCTTCTTATAAGGACACTAATCCTATCGGATCAGGTCTCCATCCTTATGACGTCGGTATTAGTCTGTTCTCAGGCTGCTAATAAAGACATACCCAAGACTGGGTAATTTATAAAGAAAAAGAGGTTTAATGGACTCACAGTTCCACATGGCTGGGGAGGCCTCACAATCATGGCAGAAGCCAAGGAGGAGCAAAGTCCTGTCTTACATGGCGGCAGCCAAGAAAGCATGCACAGGGGAATGCCTCTTTACAAAACCATCAGATCTTGTGAGGCTTATTCACTACCACAAGAACAGCATGGGAAAGACCCACCTTTATGATTCAATTACCTCCCACTGGGTCCCTCCCATGACATGGGGATTATGGGAGCCACAGTTCAAGATGAGATTCAGGTGGGGACACATCCAAACCATAATATCATTGAATCTTAATTACATCTTGTTAAATTAAATTTAGCCTAAAGCTGCCTCCTCATATATTTTAAGTTCAGCCTCAAAGTTTCTCTGCACACAGTGCACTGTAACCTAACTGGATGTGCAAACATGCAAATGGACTGGAATGCACTCCTGTGCCAACCACCAAGTTTTGACAAGTCAAAGGTGGCCAATGGTACAAACTGTGTTCAAATAAGGTAAATGCCAAGCTGTAACCAATCCAGCTGGTTCTGTACCTCACTTTCACTTTTCTGTCCATAAATCTTTGGCCATGCAGCAATGCCAGAGATTGAACCTATTCTGGTTTTGGGGGGGCTGCCTGATTTGGGAATCATTCTTTGCTCAATTAACCTCTGTTAAATTTAATTTGTCTAAGGTTTTTCTTTTAGCAGACATTATTCCAAATACACCCACACTGGCAGTTAGAACTTTGTCATATGGATTTGGGGGGAAGGGACAGAAACATTGAGACCTGAACAGATGGACATATCCAACAGCCAGTATTCTGTGTGTTGAAGGTAGGGCTCCCCACTTCCATTAATTAGTCTAATAAATGGTTTGGTGAAATATTTCTCTAAAGTAAAAAGAAAAAGAAAATAATCACCTGTATCAGGTGGTCCTTCTCGAGTTTTATGTTTTCAGTTTTTTTTTTTTTTTTTTTTTGCACATGGATGAAATGTAGAATGCAGTCCTACAAATAAGCTTACTCTTTTGCCAGCACTGGGCTCTTTTGCAGGTGGGCATATGGGCTAGTTTAGTATTTTCCCAGCTAGTCAGAGCTCAATACAAATTAAAATAGAAAAAGTGCTGAATTGATTTAGTTATAACACAAATGGTTACAGTGGTGCATGGTTATGGTAGTGAGATAAAAGCCGAATTTGCAAATGCAATTGGATAGAGCCCTTGGCGGTCACTGTTAGTCACTGTTAACATTAGCTGTCCTTTCTGGACCACCCTGATGGATTGGGTGTCAAAGGTTACTGAACTCACTTTTAGGCATGCAAAATGTGCATACTTAGTATCTGTTCGCTAATCTGAAGGGCTGCAAATCTCCCACTAAGCTAGAAGAATGGGGTGGAGTAAATTCAGTGCAAAGCAGAGACCCCCTTGGTGTGCCCATAGGTTCATGGTTCCTTCTGGGGAAATGCATGGCCCATTCTTCATGTCTTGCCCTCAGCCATCATCACCAAGAGCTTCTTCAAGCTGAGGTCTGGAAGTGAAATGTGGGGAGCAAAATACATCCTAGCCATGGAGAGAAGGCCTTGAGTTAAGGGAGGCTCAGCAGAAGAATAGCTGGGCTGCTGCTTGAGCCTTGTCCGGCTTCATCCACCTGCATGCTGCTGGCACTGGGGCTGGAGCCTGCAGCCTGTGTACCTGGGGTTTTGGCCTGATCAGGGCTCCACTGCCACACATATGAACGCTTTGAGTCTCAGCTATGTCCCCCATCTGGCCCTGACCTGGGTGGCTCACCTTGAGACTCTGTATGTTTACGTGTCTGTATGCGTATGTTCTGTATGAATTTGTGTACGCACATGTGTTTCTGTGTGTTCATGTTTGTATGTGTAGATGCACAAATGCATTCATTTCTGCATGAGTGTATTATGTATGTTTGTATATGCACATGTGTTCCCGTGTATGAGTGCATGGGTTTCTGTTTGATTGTATTATGAATGCATGCGCTTGTGTGCATGTATGTACATTCATGCAGGCATAGGTATGCACGAGTTTCTGTATGATTTTATGTATGCATGCATTTGTGTGTATATATGTGCATGCATGCAGGTGTATGTATGCATGGGTTTCTGCATAAGTTTATGTGTGCATGTGTTTTTGTGTATAAATGTGCATGCATTTGTATGTATGCATGGGTTTCTGTTTGAGTTTATGTACGCATGTGTTTGTGTGTATATATGTGCATGCATACAAATTTAAGTATGCATTAGTTTCTGCATAAGTTTATCTATGCATGTGTTTGTGTGTATATATGTACACGCATGCAGTTGTATGTATGCATGTGTTTCTGTATAAGTGTAAGCATGTGTCTGTGTCTGCTTGTATATGTACCTGTGTCTGTGTGTGTCCTCCAAAACAATCCTCTCTTTCCTCTCATCTCCATTTTCTTCTGCATTCTTTCTTGCTCCCAAAGCTGCAATTCCCAACAAGAATGCAGAGATCCAGCTCATTAGAACATCCTTTCTTTATAGCGTAAATCACGCATCCAAATGGCAGTTGTTTTTATGTCGGTAACAGAGAGTTTTGAATGGGTGACATAAGACATAAGAGGTTAATGTTAAGATCAGTCCTGAGTTACAACACACCGTCAAACAGGCTTTCAACAGAAAAAAATTTCACCAAGCTAAAATTCTGACTGATAAGTGTGAGATTGCTTAAACAGCCAAAGATCAAGTCCCAAAGTGGATTCAACAAACACATCCACATCTGTGTGTCACATCTATCAATGGGACACGATGGATAATGGCAAAGGATTTCTCTTCAGAGCATGAACATTTTATTGAATATTTCCACCGATACTCCAGTGAATGTAGCTCAAAAGCCTATACTGTCTCGAATGCACACATAAACACATATAGATTCTAGAAGCCTCTGAGAAAGTTCCATGCTTCCAAATTTTACATATGATTAAAGTCCAAGCCAGGAGGTGAATGGATGGTTCTCTCCCCGAGAATAGTATAGCTTTTATTATAAATGCACTCTCTGGCCAGAGATAGGTTTCAGGGTAACACAATTTGGCTCCCTAAGGATTAGAACAGGAAAAATATTGATATGGTTTGGCTGTGTCCCCACCCAAATCTCATCTTGAATTGTAGCTCCCACAGTTTTCACATGTTGTGGGAGGGAGCCAGTGGGAGGTAATTGAAACATGGGAGTGGGTCTTTCTTGTGCTGTTCCCATGATAGTGAATAAGTCTCATGGGATCTGATGGTTTTATAAGGTGGAATTCCCCTGAACAAGCTCCCTCGCCTGCCACCATGTAAGATGTGCCTTTGTGTCCTTCACCTTCTGCTGTAATTGTGAGGTCTCCCCAGCCATGTGGAACTGTGAGTCCGTTAAGCCTCTTTTTCTTTATAACTTACCCAGTCTTGGGTATGTCTTTATTAGTAGCATGAGAACAGACTAATACAAATGTCACTGTGACAACTATTGTGCATGAAGCACCTATCTGATTAGGGCAACTGAGGAACACATGCCTCAGAAGCCCTTGCCACAATCAGGAAATCATCCATAAAAGCATAGGAGAGAAATAAGTCCTTCCCTGGGCCCATAGAAGCAGCCGGTGCAGGTATTAGGCATGAGAACTGCTGACATGCTACTCGATTTATAATCCTGGAAGATGTCTGTGCTGTGCTCTGGGACTCTGGGCAGACAGCTGTGCCTCAATCCTTCCAGGGGCTGACATCAGCGGTCTGGAACCTGCAGGCGAAAGCTGAAAGCCGTGGGGATGAGAAACTGCCCTGTCTGCGGACATTTGGGAGGGTATCTTAGATCCTTTACTGGCTTTATCTGTCACCTTTCCCCCCACCAAAAGCCCTCTGATGGGGTGTTTGTAGCATCCCTGCTAATTCTCCACATGTCACCATCTGGAGAAGAAAAAAAAAAGGCACCTTCTTGAAAAATGTTATCTTTGCAGGCACTTCCATTCTGAATATGACCTCTTGCAGCTACAAAGAGACTCTCATCAGGAGGCCAGATTGACAGACTTTTGTTTGAGAAAAAAAATTGGAAAAGATAATGAAAAAACAGGAAATTTTCTCAAAGTGAGCCTTGGAAAGTTTGGCATTGTTGACGGTTAATATATTGGGCTATTCTTAGGATATTACCGGTGAAGCCACTTGGACGTGAAGGGCCAGCCAGCAACACCAGTGGAGATGGTCGGCTGGAGAAAGCCACTGACTTCACTTGTGTGCTTTTGCCAAATTGGCTTGTCTCTCGCCCTCCTGGAAAATGCAGTCTTTTTGGCAGGGGCCCACCTTCTGCAGAGGTACAGATGGGGCGAAGGCGCCATTGCACTCAGCTGTCTGGATGGCTGACTGCATCCAGAAAATCCTGAGCAGAGAAAGGCCCAACCAGATCTCGTGTTTTCCACTCTCCATGTACATTAGATGGTCTAGAAGAAGTTTTGGAAACTTATGATAATTTGTTGGCCATGCCACGAAAGACATAGGCAACAAAAGAAAAAAAAAAAAACCAGGTTAACTGGACTGCACCAAAAACAACAACAACAACTTTTGTTCATCAGAAGACACAAGCAAAAGGGTGAAAAAACAAACCACAGAATGAAAAGATACATTTGCCAATCATATATCTGATAAGGGATATATTTGTTAGAGTTCTCCAGAAAAACAGGAGCAATAGGACAGACAGCTATAGCTATAGCTACAGAGGCAGATGATATTTATTACGGGAATTGGCTCATGTGATTATGGAGGCTAAGTCCCACCCACCATATTCTACAAGTTGAAGACCTAGATAAGGTGGTTGATATGGTTTGTCTGTGTCCCCACCCAAATCTCATCTTGAACTGTAGCTGCCATATAATTCCCATGTGTTGTGGGAGGGACCTGGTGGGAGATAATTGAATAATGGGGGCAGTTACCCCCAGACTATTCTTGTGGTAGTGAATAAGTCTCATGAGATCTGATGGTTTAGTAAGGGGAACCCCTTTTGCTTGGCTCTTATTCTCGCTTGCCTGCTGCCATGTAAGATGTGCCTTTCGCCTTCTGCCACGATTATCAGGCCTGCCCAGCCACATGGAACTTTGAGTCCATTAAATTTCTTTTTCTTTATAAATTTCCCAGTCTCGGGTGTGTCTTTATCAGCAGCATGAAAACGGACTAATACACCTGTGGTGTAAGTCAATCCAAATCCTAAGGTCTAAGAACAAGGTACAACTCCCAATCCTAAATGGTCCTTACCAAAAGTATTTAGTGAAAGCCCAACCCAACCCTACTTCACCCTCAGCAATCACTCAAGGAATGAAATGACGGGCTTTACATGACTTTTCACATCCACATTAGGAAAGAATATTTCTAAATGGTCTCAGCTTCCAATCACACCAACGTTTCATTAAAGAAAGATGCGGGGGCAGGGCCAAGATGGCCGACTAAAAGCTGCTACCTTCAGAGGCTCCCATGAAGAAAACCATAAAAAGCATGCAAATCCTTCACCAACAACCAAGACATCTAGGTTCTCTCATCAAAATTGACTAGAAGGCCGGAGTGATCCACGAAGAGAAGGAAGAATAGTATGGTGTGGTGGCCCACCTGAGAGTCACACAGTGAAGGGGAACCCCCTCCCCTCAGCCAAGGGAGGTGGTGAGTGAGCCTGCTACCCAGCCAGGGAGACTGTGCTTTCTCCATGGAACTATGCAATCCATGGATCGGAAGATCCCACTCATGAACCCAAAACCCATGCCACCAGGACCTAGCGTCCCAACCCCAGAACACGCAGATTCTTACAGCCTCTCAGCTGGAATCTGCTTAAGCCTATTGAACTCCTGGGGGGAGGGGCGACCAGCACCAGCTGCGGCTGCCTGCTGTTTAGGCTGCCTGCTGTCTAAGCCCTTTGAGCTCTTTGGGGGAGGGGCAGCAGCCAGCATTGTGACTGCCTAACATGCTAAGCTCCCTGGGCAGGGGAAGAGTGGCACCCGTTTCTATAGCTCCAGGCTGTGCTTTCCCCCTGTTGCAGCCAGGGAGGCTGGATGACTTGGTCCCAAGACTTGTCCCCACAGCCCAACACACTGGCTGTGGCAATCTGCGGCCAGAGTGTCTCTTCAGGCCTAACCCTGACCCATCCTTCCTCACTGGGTGGGGCTTTCCTTCAGGATCTCCAATAACTCCATCCAGAGGCTCAGAGACAGAATTTGGATCTCCTGGGCCTGAGCACCTAGTGGGAGGGGTGGCCACAGTCTATGTGGACCAGCAGACTTAGCCTCTCCTCCTGGTAGCTATGAAGTATCCGGAAGCCCAGATGAGTGAGTTTCCCCCAGTGAAGCACACCCCCTCCACCAAGGGACAAAGTGCTTCGTTAAATGGGGCCTGCTCCCCATGCCACCCAATGGGGTGAGACCCTCCAACAGGGGTTGTCAGATGCCCTATATAGGAGTGATCCTACTGGCATCAGGTTGGTGCCCTCCAAGGACAGAGGTCCCAGAAGAAGGAGCAGGCACCATCTTTGCTTTTTCTAGCCTCCTTGAGTGACATCTCCAGGCATGGGTGTGAATCAGGTGAATAGAGCCTGAAGTGAACCCCCAGCAAACTGCAGCAGCCCTACAGAAGAGGGACCTGACTATTGAAAGCAAAACAAACAAGCAGAAAGCGACAACAGCATCAACAACAACAAAGCCCCCCCAAAAACCCCATCCAAGGGTCAGCGGCCACAAAGACTGAAGCTAGACAAACTCATGAAGATGAGAAAGAATAACAAAAAAAATGCTGAAAACCCAAAAGGCCAGAGTGCCTCTTCTCCTCCAAATGATCACAACACAGAACTGGACGGAGGATCAGATGGATGAATTAACAGAACTAGGCTTCAGAAGATGGGTAATAAAAAACTACACTGAGCTAAAAGAGCATGTTCTAACCCAATGCAAAGAAGCTAAGAACCTTGATAAAAGGTTCGATGAATTGCTAACTAGAATAATCAGTTTAGAGACGAACGTAAATGACCTGATGGAGCTGAAAAACACAGCACAAGAACTTTGTGAAGCATACACAAGCATCAACAGCTGAATCAACTAAGCAGAAGAACGGATATCAGAGTTTGAAGACCACCTTACTGAAATAAGACATGCAGACAAGAATAGAGAAAAGAGCATGAAAAGGAATGAACAAATCCTCCAAGAAATATGGGACTTCATAAAAAGGCCGAACCTATGACTGATTGGAGTAGCAGAAGGAGATGGGAGAATGGAAACAAGCTGGAAAACACACTTCAGGATATTCTCCAGGAGAACTTCCTCAACCTAGAAAGACAGGCCAACATGCAAATTCAGGAAATACAGAGAACACCATTAAGATACTCCATGAGAAGATCAACCCCAAGACACATAATCATCAGATTCTCCAAGGTTGAAATGAAGAAAAAATGCTAAAGGCAGCCAGAGAGAAAGGTCGGGTCACCTACAAAGGGAATCTCATCAGACTAACAGTGGCCTTCTCAGCAGAAACTCTACAAGCCAGAAGAGATTGGGGATCAATATTCAACATTCCTTTTTTTTTTTTTTTTTGAGACGGAGTCTCACTGTGTTGCCCAGGCTGGAGTGCAGTGGCGCGATCTCGGCTCACTGCAAGCTCCGCCTCCCAGGTTCACGCCATTCTCCTGCCTCAGCCTCCCGAGTAGCTGGGACTACAGGTGCCCGCCACCACGCCCGGCTAATTTTTTGTATTTTTAGTAGAGACAGGTTTCACTGTGTTAACCAGGATGGTCCGGATCTCCTGACCTCGTGATCCGCCCCCCTCGGCCTCCCAAAGTGCTGGGATTACAAGCGTGAGCCACTGTGCCCAGCCTCAATGTTCTTAAAGAAAAGGATTTTCAACCCAGAATTTCATATCCAGACAAACTAAGCTTCACAAGGGAAGGAGAAATAAAATCTTTTCCAGACAAACAAATGCTGAGGGATTTCGTTACTACCAGGCCTGCCCTGCAAGAGCTCCTGAAAGAAGCACTAAGTATGGAAGGGAAAAATAGGTACCAGTCACTGCAAAAACACACCAAAATATAAAGACCAATGACACTATGAAGAAACTGCATCAACGAGTGTGCATCAAGTAGAATGTCCTCCAGGTTCATCTATGTTGCGGCAAACGACAGAATCTCCTGTTTCCCATCTTTGTTTATTAACACATTTCCTGTTTAGAAAAAAAATGCATCTCACTGCCTGGGCAGTATTCTCAGGACAGAGGAGAAATGCTTTAAAGCTGAATAATATCCCATCGTGTGCATAGAGCACACTTTCTTCATTCATGTGTCCATGGACACTTTGCTTGTTTCCATAGCTTGGCTATTGTGAAGCCCCCAGCATTTCTGCTCCATTGGGTCTGGAGTGGAGTCTGGGGATCTTTGTTGCTAGGATGGGCATAGGTGATGCTGAGGCTGTTGTTGCAGAGGCCACAGTTTCAGATCCACTGGTTTGGATGCCACCCTCTCTGCTGAGCAGGTGCGGTGAGAATCCATATGCTCATCTTGATTGCTGGTAAAATGAGTGGGTTGAGTCATGAAAACAACAAACCAGCCAAACTCCTCCTTAAACCCTTCTAGGAAGTCCTGAGCTATGGAATTTGGACCATGCCTTGCAGACCCGTGCATCCTCCTGGAGTGCTGGGCTCACATGCAGGTGCCTGCCTGAGACAGATGCATCCAGGCACAGAGCATCACTAAGAAAATCCCTCGTGGGCAAGGCAGCGTTTGTCTAGCCGGGCTGCATGTCCCAACAACTCAAGCATTAGAGGTTAAGAACCGCCTTGCATGTGGTTCCTCCTCTCATCTCCTGGGGCTCACTCGTTAGCAGGGTAACGCGGATCTGCAAGCATCCGCCTCCTCTTGTGTTTCTTCTTATGGGTTCCAGGGGTGAGCAGGGCAAGTACACATGGAATCCAGCCACAAGCTTCATCACAGTAGCCCAGGGTAGAGTGAAAGCCCAGCCACTGACGCATGCACATGCACACACACAGACACACACTCAGACATGCCCAGGCACACACACAGGTATCTATACACACAGACAGACGTGCACAGACTTGCATATACAGACACACATATACAAACACACACACACACACACACAGAGACACACTCAGACATGCCCAGGCACACACACAGGTATCTATACGCACACAGACAGATGTGCACACACCTCCATATACAGATACACCAACAAACACACACACACACACACACAGACACACTCCAACATGCCCAAGCACACACACAGTTATCTATACACACACAGACAGAGATGTGCACGGACTTACATATACAGACCCACATATACACACACACACACACAGAGAGAGAGAGACACACTCAGACATGCCCAGGCACACACACAGGTGTCTATACACACACAGACATGCACAGACTTACATATACAGACACACATACATACACACACACACACACAGAGGCACACACACACAAAGACACTCAGACATGCCCGGGCACACAGGTATCTATACACAGAAAGTATGCACAGATTTACATAGACAGACACACATACAGACACACACACACACACACACACACAGGCAAACAGGCACTCTCAGACATGCTTGGGCACATACACAGGTATCTATAAACACACAGAAACATACTTACATATACAGACACACATATACAGACAAACACATGCACACAGAGACACACAGGCAGACAAACACACAGACACTCAAACACACTTCGGTACACACACGGACATCTTCATACACACACACACAGACACACAGAGACATATATACACACATGCATATATACACAAACACATATGCAAAACCACAGACATACATAGAACACATATGCACATACTCATCCACACATACAGGCATACACACAGAGACACACATAAAACACACAGTACACTAGCACAATGTGTACTTACCCACAGACACACATGAATACATACAGAAACACACATACACACATACATACATGTGCACACATAAATACACAGGACACAGACACACATGCAGACAGACACTCAGACGCACTTGGGCACACACACAGGCATCTCTATAGGCACAGACACAGAGACATATATATATACACATGCCTATATCACAGACACATATGCACAGACACACAGACACACAGAGAACATATATGCACATACTCATACACACATAGATGCATATACACAGAGATATATATAAAAGACACAGCACACCTGTCACAATGTACACCCATACACAGACACCCATGAATACATACAAGAATACACACATACACACATGTGCATTCATGCAGACACACATACACAAGACGCAGACACACATACATGCTCACAGAGACATACAGGGGCATATACACAGACATACAGAACACATCTATATACACATACACACATGCATACACACACCAGACCACACAGATACACACAGAACAGACACTGAGGCGAACAGACACTGAGGCGCACAGACACCCACACCCAGCCACTCACCGTCTTTGCTAAGGGGAACAGTACTTTCAGAGTCTTCAGACCTACTTACAGCCGCATTCCTCCTTAACATGCACTGGAACCCACGTGCCGCTGATACACCCAGCCCTGTGACCGTCAGAGGCCCTGTCTCCCCTTTCCTGAGGGAGCCACCCCCTACCTGGTTCTCAAACTCATTCTCTACCTGGAAAACATAAGGCTCTTGTATGGCCCTCCACACCGTCGTCCAGCAAGCCCACTGGACACACAACCGCACTTTAGCGTCCAGCTCCTTCTGGAACCTCCCTAAAGGAATCTAAACAAGGACCACTCCAAGCCGCAGCGTGGAAAGCGGCCGTGATGCTACCCACGCGCCACCGTGCTCCGTCTCCCATGTGGCGTCCACAGTCCGTTCAGACTCCGGCAGGAAGCCTCGTCCCTGGCAATAGACAGAGCCTTTTCCCCAAGCTTTCCCGGCTGCGGACATCCCACTGCTTGGTGTCCTCCGCCCTCTGCTTGCGAGGGAGATGAGAGCCCTGCCAGCGAGCTACCGCACATGGCTCCTGGGTCCCGCACGCTGGCCAGGAAAGGAAGCACCTTAATTAGACACACTCTGCGCTCATCTGAAATCGGCTTCACACATTCACAGGGAGAGGTCTTCATGAAGAAGAAATCATGTTTATGCCTGTAGAAGAGCAGCCACCGCCACAACAACGTATTCAAGTATTTCCTTTTCCGAAAACAAAACATAGTTATTTGCATGGAAGGAGAAGAGAGATCTCGGGTTTGGAGATCAAGGTCTGAGCAGAAGTGGATTTAGGATGAGGAGGAGCTCTGGAGAGAAGGGAATTTCAGAGCTCAACTGGGGCCCGTGTTTTTTGGGTAGGCAACTGAGTCAAATCTTCTAGGAGTACGGACAGATCTGTGCTGTCTAGAGATTGGATGGATTTTTATCAATTTTGCAGAGCTGGGAACAGGATACACCTCATCCCTGTTTCTGGGCCAGAAATCTCTCTATGAACCCATCTGCTCTAAATTGACCACACCTGATCTGTCCCACCTGCTTTAAATAGAGCACACCTGATTGACCCTTCCTGCTTTATGTAGACCACACCTGCTTTCTCTTATGCCACCCGCTTTAGATCACCCATACCTGATTGACTACATGCTCTACATAAACCACGCCTGATTAATCCCACCTGCTTTAAATAGACCACGCCTGACTGACCCTGCCTGCTTTGAATAGGCCATACCGCAGCGATTCCACCTGCTTTAAATACACCGCACCAGATTGACCCTGCCTGCTTTATGTAGACACATCTGATCAATCCCACTACTTCAAACAGACCACACCTGCTTTATTTCACCTGCTTCAAATAGACCATGCCTGCTTTATCTCACCTTCTTTAAATAGAGCATACCTAATTGACCTTGCCTGCTTAATGTAGACCACACCTGCTTTAAATCACCCATACCTGATTGACTACATGCTCTACATAAACCATGCCTGATCAATCCCACCTGCTTTAAATAGATCATCCCTGATTGACCCTGCCTGCTTAATGTACACCACACCTGCTTTATCCCACCTGCTTTAAATACACCACACTTGATTGACTCTACATGCTCGAAATAAACCACACCTGATCAATCCCATCTGCTTTAAATAGACCACGCCTGACTGACCCTGCCTGCTTTGAATAGCCCGCATCTCAGTGATTCCACCAACATGCCACACCTGATTCACCCTGCCTGCTTTATGCAGACACATCTGATCAATCCCACTGCTTTAAATAGACCACGCCTGCTTTATCTCATCTACTTTAAACCATCCATACCCGATTGACTCTACATAAACTCTAGATAAACCACACCTGATTAATCCCACCTGCTTTCAATAGACCACACCTGATTGGCCCTGCCTGCTTTGAATAGGCCACATCGCAGCTATTCCACCTGCTTTAAGTACACCACACCTGATTGACCCTGCCTGCTTTATGTAGACACATCTGATCAATCCCACTGCTTTAAACAGACCACACCTGCTTTATCCCACCTGCTTTAAATCATCCATACCTGACTGACTCTACATGCTCTATGTAAACCACACCTGATCAATTCCACCTGCTTTAAATAGACCATGCTTGACTGATACACCCCTGCTTTAAAGGCCACACCCAATTGACCCCCACATGCTGTAAATCAACCACAACTAATGAAGCCTACCTCTTTTAAATAGACCACATCTAATCGACCCCAATGCTCTACATGAGCGACACCTGATTGATGCCACATGCTGTAAACAGATCACACCTCATTTATCCCACCGGCTTTAAATGAACTACACCCACTATGGAAAACAATGTGGAGATTCCTTAAAGAACTAAAAGTAGATATACCATTTGATCCAGCAATCCCACTCCTGGGTATCTACCCAGAGGAAAAGAAGGCATCATATGAAAAAGACTTGCCCATGCATGTTTACAGCAGCACAATTTGCTGTATTCATGTGTGTCTGTGGGTAAGTACGCATTGCGTGTGTGAGGGATCAAAGATGACACATTGGGTACAGTGGACACTGCTCGGGTGATGGGTGCACCAAAATCTCAGAAATCACCACTAAAGAACTTATCCATGTAACCAACACCACCTGCTCCCCAATACTTATTGAAATAAAATAAATCAGCCACACCTGATCGAGCGCACCTGCTTTAAATAATCTTCCCAAACATACTTAGACATACTGAGCCCTGGGTCTGAGGAGAGCAGCTCGAGGGCCCACACAGTCCGAAAGGGAACTAGGGAACTCAGTCAGGACTTGTTCTCTTTCCTCGTTAAGGTCATGACGGAAGAACCGCAGCTGAGCCTGCAAGGCGGGTCTGAACACACCGTGCTCTCAAGATGGATCTAGAAACTCAATCCCACTCTTTTTCTTCCCTCATTAATTATAGTCCATTCTGCATTAAGGGGACAAATGTGCTCCCCTAAATCACTGTGCTATGCAAAAAACACTCAATAATAGCCACAGGGCTTATGGAAAAACCGTGGTGTGGAGCAGCCCTCAAAGATGTTATCACTGATGCAAAGAATATACAATCTGTCAATTAAAAATGAATAAATAGGGCTCGGTGCAGTGGCATCCCAGCACTTTGGGAGGCTGAGGCACGTTGATCACTTGAACCCAGGAGTTTGAGACCAGCCTGGGCAACATAGCAAAACCCTGTCTCTACAAAAAATACATGAAATTAGCCAGGCATATTGGTGGGCACCTGTAGTCCCAACTACTCAGGAGGCAGAGGTGGGAGGATCGCCTGAGCCCAGTAGGTCGAAGCTGCAGTGAGCTGAGATCACACCACTGCACTTCAGTCTGGGTGGCGGAGCAAGACCCTCTCTCAAAAAGAAAAAGAAAAAAAAAGAATAAATAAATAAACAAGGAGATAAAAGACTGTTAAAATGACACTGGTTTTGCATGCGCTAAACTGTCAAGGCGTATGTAAACGTTACAATATATGTCAGCAGACCTTACCCAGAAAAAGACCTGATAGTGGCTGGTGCACATGGGCCTCAGAAGGGTAGCCAGTTGGGACATATTGTAAAGTTGAGGAAGGCAGTGCTATGGTCTAAATGTTTGTATCCCCCCAAAATTCCTGCATTGAAACCCTCACCCCCAAGGTGCTGGTGTTAGGAGGTGGGATCTTTGGGAAGTGATGAGGTCATGACGGTGAAGCCTCATGGATGGGGTTAAAAGAGACCCAGAGGGCTCCCTTGTCCCTTCCACCATGTGGGGACACAGCAAGAAAGCACCATCTATGAACCAAAAATCCAGTCCTCCCCAGACACTGAATCTGCCACAACTTGATCTTGAACTTCCAGCCTGCAGAACTGTGACCAATAAACGTCTGTTGTTTAAACCACCCAGATTGTGGTATTTTGTTATAGCAGCCTGAATGCAATAAAACAGGCACATTGTCTAAAAATGGATGGGCAGTTTTCACCCTGGTCGGGAATGGGTGCATGCTGCTCCTAAGACACCTGTAAACTGAGGAAGTGGGTATATGTTCGAGGTGTGGAAATGTGTGCTTTTTCTTTATTCAGGTGAAGTTTTCTGGTAATGCAATTCTCTTTGCTCACCTGTGGGTTTTGTTGTTGTTGTCTTACTTTTTTGTGTGTGGAGAAAATTATGCAAAATCCAATGCAAAATGTGCAGTATGTTCAAGTGTGCCCTCATATGTCAATTGCATTGGAACCCATTTGTATTTTCCAAACAAGTGTTATAGAACAATTGAGTGTTCTTTACGTGTGTATGTGTGTGTGTGCATGTGTGTGTGTGCCTATGTGAGTGAAAGAGAGAGACAGAGTTAAATCCACCTATTGCTTTTTCTTCCACATGTCAAGGACAATACTAAGCTTTAACAATTCAATGCAATACAATAACATGCAAAACATAATGCAATGTACAAGATAACACAACGTAACACGGCACACTACACTACAGATGATTCCTCCCAGGTTTGAGTGATATTCTCCTTCCCCTACAATGGGTCTATGCTTGTCTTCTAACTGAATACGTGTGCACACACACGCACGCACACACACATACATGCATTACCACCCCCCCCGCCGCCCCCAGGGAGAAGATACATTACTTTTCTTTTCTTCTTCTTCTTTTTTTTTTTTTTTTGAGATGGAGTCTCACTCTGTCATCCAGGCTGCAGTACAGTGGCACGATTTCAGCTCACTGCAGCCTCTGCCTCCTGGGTTCAAGCAATTCTCCTGCCTCAGCCTCCTGAGTAGCTGGGATTACAGGTGCCCACCACCACACCTGACCAATTTTTGTATTTTTAGTAGAGACAGGGTTTCACCATGTTGGTCAGGCTGGTGTCGAACTCCTGACCTCAGGTGATCCTCCTGCCTCAGCCTCCCAAAGTGCTGGGATTATAGGTGTGAGCCACTGTGTCCAGCCGCATGACTTTTCTGATACCTTTTATATTGCTTACATATTTCTTATTTTCATTCTAAAGTGCCCTCCTTTTGTCTGGAGCAGTTAGCTGATGACTGAATAGTTGCAGAATGAAAACGCACTTGAAGGCGTTGTCAGGAAGTCCTACCAAGGCTGTTTTCTTCAGCGGTGACCAACTTTTTCTCCCCTGAGAGACAAGCAGGGCCAAGAAGTCAGGGATATTTTGGGAACTTCAAGGAGAAAACTGAGTCAACAAGAAAACGAGTCAACAAGAAAAAAAAACCCAAAACAAATAACCCATTAAAAAGTCAGCAAAGGACATGAACAGACAGATTTCAAAAGAAGACATGCATGAATCCAACAATCATATGAAAAAAAGCTCAACATCACTGATCATTAGAGAAACACAAATCAAAATCACAATGAGATAGCATCTCACACCTGCAAGAATGGCTTTAAAAAATGAAAAAAACAACAGATGCTGGTAAGGCTGCAGAGAAAAGGGAACACTTACACACTGCTGGTGGGAATGTAAATTAGTTAAGCCCCAGTTGGAAGCAGTTTGGAGATTTCTCAAAGATTTAGAAGTAGAACTACCATTCCACCCAGCAATTTCATTACTGGGTGTCTACCCAAAGGAAAATAAATCATTCTACCAGAGATGCATTTGCACTTTTATGTTCCTTGCAGCACTATTCACAATAGCAAAGACATGGAATCAACCTAAGGGCCCATCAGTGGTGGACTGGATAAAGAAAATTTGGTACATATACACCATGGAATACTACACAGTCATGATAATGAATGAACTCATGTCCTTTGCAGAAACATGGGTGGAGCTGGAGGTCATTATCCTAAGTGAATTAACACAGCAAAAGAAAATCAAATACCACATGTTCTCACTTATAATTGGGAGCTAGACATTGAGTATACAAGGACACAAAGATAGAAACAGTAGACATTGGGGGTTCCAAAAGCAGGAAGGGAGAGAGGAGGAGAAGGGTTGAAAATGTACTTATTGGGTACCAGGCTCACTACCTGGATGACAGGTTCATTAGGCGCCCCAACCTCAGCATCATGCAATATACCCAGGTCAGAAACTTACACATGTACCCCCTGAATCTAAAATAAAATAAGTATCAATAAAAGATAAGGTGAAACTTCAAGGATACCTACACTGGCATGGATCAAGGGGACACTTGGGACTACATTTTCAGATTCCAGGAGAATATAATCTTTCCCTGCTATGTGCATTTGCATACATTGGCTTCTTATGAGATGCCACATATCTTGAACACTTATGTATCCCATTCACGGTTAAGTTTTATCAACTGAAAAACAGGAACTCTATACCCATCTTGCCAATGGCTATGAGAATAAAAACTTGCTGTGATGCAATTAACCCCAGCCTGACCCATGCCCAGCACTCACTTGGGGTGGTTATTACTACATTTCTCTCCAAATGGAAGGAAGAATGTGGACCTCTCCTAAATCACTTGGCTTGTTGGTCCTGCCTTCTCCTATTAGACTTAAACAATTATTGAAGTTTTAGCCTAGAGTAGAATGATTTTGTATTGCCCGTTCTCATGCTGCTAATAAAGGCATACCCAAGAGTGGGTAATTTATAAAGAAAAAAGATGTCCAAGGGACTTACAGTTTCACATGGCTGAGGAGGCCTCACAATCATGGCAGAAAATGAAGGAAGAGCAAAGGGACTTTTCACAAGGTGACGGGCAAAAGAGAGAGGACTTGTACTGGGGAACTCCTCTTTATAGACCCATCGGATCTTGTGAGACTTACTCACTATCATGAGAGCAGCATGGGAAAGACCCGTGCCTATGATCCAGTTACTTCCCACCAGGTCCCTTCCATGACACGTGGGAATTGTGGGAGCTACAATTCAAGATGAGATTTGGGTGGGGACACAGCCAAACCATATCACAATTCTTTTGCGAAATTTCTTATTCATCAAAGCACTTAAAGAGATATGTGTCTTAAAATAAATTTTTTTGAATAATTTCAGTTTAGGCAATCACATCTTTTGCTAAGCAAATGGTGCTGAATTAATTTTCCTACAACAGACGCATTTGTATTCCTAACTGATATCTCTTAAAGTGAGTTGAATTTGGGACTGGTGTTGAATTGCTTTTAATGCTTTATTATTATTTCCTTGAGCCTGAAGGATTTGTTTGCAAATGTAGCAGTTTCAAGATGAATATACAAAGACCATCTTTCCATCGCCTCTCAAATAATTTTTAATACTTTAAAAAAATTAGGGTAAGAATAGTCTGGATTCTTTTCAATACTACTGTTTTTTAGATTATGCATGTTCCTTCAGAATGCTTCATTTTTATCAGATTAGTCAGCAATTGGCAAATGACTAAAATTTTGATAAAAAGCATTTACTCAATGGCTCAGACACATTTTTAAACTACAGGAATATGGTCATCTTTTGTACTGTTTTGTTTTGCTTCATGGATTAATGTTCACAGTGTTGAGTGATTCCAGGACATGAAATATGGCCTCCTTCCTCTTCCTGGCTTTTATTCTTCTCTCTCTTCCAGAGTAGACACATTCCTGGAAGTGAGTGGGAGTGAAGCCCACAGCATTTCATATGCTGTGGTGGGGACCCTCCCAGCTACTATCAATAGACTATTTCAGAGTCATCCAATTTCTCTTCTGTAATGACTCATGGAGTCCTTGTGCTGAGCCATGAGCCTCGTTGTCTATAAAGAGGTTTTGTCCACCCTGGTCTATTGGCCAAGACCTACATGGTTTACCATCAGCTCTTTCAAATAGCTTAAAAAAGTATGCTAGTCACAGCCCTTCTGCTTTGCAAGTTCCTTCCAGGATAATGTTCACGGATACCATATGACCTGTGTTGGTCTAAGCTAAAATGATCAAACCATCAAGTTGAACATGGATGCACTTGGACACCTCAGGTACTTCCCTGTGTATCTTTTCTCCTACCTGGTGCATCTTGTTCAGGTAGCTAGAATAGAATTCTCAGATCATTTTTGTCTGTTCAAGGTGGTTCCTCTAACAACCTTCCCTCAGTGGTCAGCTCTATTAACTGTTTGCTGCTGTTAGAATGTAATAAGATTATGGAAAACAACTCGCAAAAGCCAAAACGATTCTCAGACACAGATTCTAGATCCTTCTGATGGCCTCGCAGAACCGGAGAACCTACAATGGATTAGACATAGTGAGAAGCACTATGTGTATATTATCTCAATTAATCCTTATGACCTATGATAGTGGCCACTATTCATTTGTGCCACTGCCTGGCCTCTCTAGAAAACAGTATCCTTGGGGAAGTGGTGGAGATTTTGATCGCAGGGAAACAGGAATAAAGGAAGAGGGGAAAGTGCTGGGAAAGAAGGTAAGAAAGCCAGTGGGAGGGAGGGTGCCCTGAGCTGTCCCTGGCTTTGTAGATAATTCAGCTGACTGTGTTGTCTCTTGAGAAGACCCTTTGGAATCATGGTGCACCTGTGATGTTCCAACAAATGGGGGTGGAAAGTAGAGTTTTTCCCACCAATTTCCTTCCATCTCCTAAGCCATTTGGCCAAAGGTTGCCCTATGGCCAGTTCGTGGGTGAGGGATGAGAAATTACTTATAGGTACAACGTAGATTATTCAGGTGATTGATGCACTAAAAGCCCTCCTCCACCACTATGCAATATACCCATGCAACATCACTGCACTTGTACTTCCTAAATTTATACAAATTTTTTTTTCTTGAGACTGAGTCTTGCTCTATCACCCAGGCTGGAGTGCAGTGGTGCAAACTTGGCTCACTGTATCCTCTGCCTCTCAGGTTTAAATGATTCTCATGCCTCAGCCTCCCAAGTAGCTGGGATTACAGGTGTACACCACCTTGCCCGGCTAATTTTGGTAGTTTTAGTAGAGACGGGGTTTCACCATGTGTGTCAGGCTGGTCTCGAATTCCTGACCTCAAGTGATCTGCCTGCCTCGGCCTCTCAGAGTGCTGGGATTACAGATGTGAGCCACTGTGCCCAGCTCAAATTTAATTTAATTTTTTTTTTTTTTTTTTTTTTTTTGAGATGGAGTTTCGCTCTTGTCAACCAGGCTGGAGTGTAGTGGCGTGATCTTGGCTCACTGCAACCTCTGCCTCCCAGGTTCAAGTGATTCCCCTGCCTCAGCCTCCCAAGTAGCTGAGATTACAGGCGCCACCACCATGTCCCGCTAAATTTTTATATTTTTAGTAGAGACAGGGTGTTACCATGTTGGCCAGGCTGGTCTCGAACTCCTGACCTCGGATGATCCACTCACCTCAGCCTCCCAAAGTGCTCGGATTACAGGCGTGAGCCACTGCGCCGGGCCTAAAAATTGTTATTTTAATAGATTTGGTTAACATAAAGGACACACTGAAGAGATTTAAGGTTTAGTGTGTGCTTGTATTTACATATTCAATGCATAATTTATACATACTTAAGGCAATTTATATGTGGTTTATAAATTACAACACATGCAATTTAATACATAACACATTCTTTCCACACAGAAGAAAGAAGGAAATTTTGCAGCAATGTAGATGGAACTGGAGGTCATTTCCTTAAGTGAAACAATTCAGAAGGTCAAACACCACATGTTCTCGCTTATAAGTGCGAGCTGAATAATGGGGCACACACAAACACAGAGAATGGAATAATAGACAATGAAGACTCAGAAGGGTGGGAGGGTGGGGGGGTGAGGGATGAGAAATTACTTAATGGGTACAATGTTAACTATTCAGTTGGTGGGTTTACGAAAAGCCCGGATTTCTCTACGTTGCAATAAATATGTCCATGCAAGAAAACTGCACTTGTACCTCTTACATTCTTACCAAAAAGCCAGGGCTTCCTTGAATTTGTAATGTGTGTGGATAAAAACAATATCACTTTGCAACTTCTACATTCAGACATGAAAGCTTGTGAATGATAAGTTTGGACTCATCTCCTTCACAAAGCAACACCCGCCTCATTTCCACCTGGACTCCCCAGAGCTCCCCATTTCTCCCCATGGACACCGTCTGAAGCTACTTTGTGATTTTTCTGAAATGCAGGATGCAGTGTTTATAATATCTCGTTACACAAATTATAAGACCGAGGAACGCTGACATTTCAGCAGGAATATTCTGTTAAAATGATTCTCTTAGCAGTTGTTCATAAAGTCCAACGTCAGTGCCAAGACAGGGAAAGAGCATTCTCATCCTTTTTTGTTGCTTTTGACTTCCGTTAAGAGCAGATTAAAAAAAAAAAGTACTCCTTTCTCTTTGAATTGTAATGCTTTACTAAAAATCTAAATTTAAAATGTTAAGCGCAGATTAAATATATAAAATTATTTCTTCTTTCTTTTTTTTGAAATGGAGTCTCGCTCTGTTGCCCAGGCTGGAGTGCAGTGGCACGATCTTGCCTCACTGCAACCTCCGCCTCCTGGGTTCAAGTCATTTTCATGCCTCAGCCTCCTGAGTAGCTGGGATTATAGGTGTGCGCCACCACACTTGACTAATTTTTTATATTTTTGGTAGAGACAGGGTTTTGCCATGTTGGCCAGGCTGGTCTCGAACTCCTGACCTCAAGTGATCCACCCGCTGCTGCCTCCCAAAGTGCTGGGATTACAGGCATGAGCCACAGTGCCTGGCCTATAGGCGGTGGCTCACACCTGTAATCCCAACACTTTGGGAGGTTGAGACAGGTGGACTGCTTGAGCTCAGGAGTTCGAGACCATCCTGGGCAACATGATGAAACCCCGTCTCTACTAAAAATGCAAAAAACATTAGCCGGGTGTGGTGGCATGTGGACTTGTGGTCCCAGCTACTCAAGAGGGTGAGGTGGAAGGATTGCTTGAGCCCGGGACATCAAGGCTGCAGTGAACAGTAATCACGCCACTGTACTCTAGCCTGGGCAACAGAGCAAGACTCTGTCTCAAAAAAAAGTATATTAAATTGCATGTGTTATAATTTATAAAGCATATAATGTCTTAAATATGTATAAATTATGCACTGAATATGTAAATACAAGCATACATGAAACCCTAAATCTCCTTAGTATGCCTTTCTTGTTAACCAAATCTATTAAAATAACAATTTTTTAAAAAATTCGTATAAATGTAGGAGGTACAAGTGCAAAAATCTGCACATAACTGTTGGCTCCCCAAAACTTAACTACCAATAGCCTACTAGTGATTGGAAGCCTTACTGATAACATAAGCAGTTGATTGACATGTATTTTTTATGTTATGTTCATTATATACTGTGTTCTTTCAATAAAACAAGCTAGATAAAAGGAAATCATAAGGAAGGGAAAGTATATTTGCTATTCATTAAATAAAAGTGGATCATCATGTTGCGTGGGTGTATTATGTAGTGGTAAAGTGTGGGCTTTTAGTGTATCTAGCACCCAAATAATGCACATTGTACCTATAAGTAATTTCTCATCTCTCACCCCTGACCCTCCCATCCTTCCCAGGCTCCAAAGTCTATGATTCCACACTCTATGTCCATGTGTGCAAGTGGTTTATCTCCTGCTTATAAGTGAGAATGTGCAATATTTGACTCCTCTTTGTTTCAGAGTCATTCACTAAGGATAACAGCCTCTTGTTCCATCCATGTTGCTGCAGATGACAAGATTTCATTCTTTTCTTTTTATGGCTGAGTAGTTTTATTTATCTAACCATTCGTTGATGGACACTGAGGTTGATTCCACATCTTTGCAATTGTGAATAGTGCTGTGATAAACATAGGAGTGCAGGTAATTTTTTGATAGAATGATTTCTTTCCCTTTGGGTCGATACCCAGTCGTGGGACAAAATGACAATTTTTGAACTTGTTTGTTTAGCAATCTATTTTTCCAGCCATCCGAGAAAAGTATTGTGATGTTTTAACTTTATGATGTGCTATTTTTAATTCTGTTTTTTTTTCTCAAGAAACAAGGTCAAAATATTCCTTTAAAATAGGAATATGGTGAATTCCTTTCTTTTCAAACAATTATTATCATGGTGGCTTCATGAGATCTTTGTTGTGCTGTTAAAAATACTTTTTTTTTTTTTTTTTGAGACAGATCCTTGCTCTATTGCCCAGGCTGGAGTACAGTGGCGTGATGTCGGCTCACTGCAACATCCGCCTCCCAGATTCAAGCAATTCTCTTACCTCAGCCTCCTGAGTAGCTGGGCTTACAGGAGCAAGCCACCACTCCTGGCTAATTTTTGTATTTTTGGTAGAGATGGGGTTTCACCATGTTGGCCAGGCTAGTGTTGAACTCCTGGCCTCAAGTGATTCACCCACCTCAGCCTCCCAAAGGGTTGGGATTACAGGCATGAGCCACCACTCCCGGCCAAAATACTTCTTATAATGAAAGAGAATCCATGCCCATTCAGACACAGTGTAAATTGAGTCCTTCCAGGTTCCTAACAAACAGAATTTAACAAATGACATTTTAAATTGTATTTCCTCATAGCACCAGCCATGGCTGACATGCTGCACAACTAACTGGCTGCCCTGTTATCTCCTAATCTACCCTCATGGGACTTGCAACAATTGCAGCTTCCAAGACCCACGGTCAGGTTGCAAAACTGCATTCATGTGTGATGTCATCCTTCTACCTTGTCTCCCAGTGACGAGCATCCTTTAAAATTCTGCGAATGCAATGGCAATGCTTTTCTTTTTACCTGACAACCTTTAGCTGGCTCTAGCTCACATCCATCAGCAAAGAATGGGAAAGCAGAACATTGAGTAAACACCCAGATCAGAGTCTTGATGAAAATTTCCCCTTCTCAAACACTTACACACTGTTGGTGGGACTGTAAATTGGTTCAACCATTGCGGAGAGCAGTGTGGTGATTCCTCAAGAGTTAAAAGCAGGCTGGGCATGGTGCTTCCTGCCTGTAATCCCAGCACTTTGGGAGGCCGAGGAGGGTTGATCACCTGAGGTCACGAGTTTGAGACCAGCTTGGTCAATATGGCAAAATCCCTTCTCTACTCAAAAAATACAAAAATTAGCTGGTCGTGGTGGCGGGTGCCTGTAATCCTAGCTTCTCAGGAGGCTGAGGCGTGAGAGTCGTCTGAACCCGCAAGGCAGAGGTTGTAGTGAGCTTAGATCGTGCCACTATGCTCCAGCCTGGGCATTGTGAGACTCCGTTTCAAATAAATAAATAAATAGTGCTAAAAGCAGAATTACTATTTGACCCGGGAATCCCATTACTGTGTACATATGCAGAGGAATTAAAATCATTCTACCATAAAGATACATACATGCAAATGTTCATTGCAACACTTCACAATAGCAAAGACATGGAATCAACCTAAATGCCCATCAATGACAGACTGGATAAAGAAAAAGTGGTACATGTACAACATGGGATACTATGCAGCCACACAAAGGAATGAGATCATGTCTTTTGCAGGAACATGGATCCAGCGGGAGGCCATTATCCTTGGCAAACTAACACAGAAATGGAAAACCAAATACCGCATGCTCTCCCTTAAAAGTGGGAGCTAAATGATGAGAACTTATGAACACAAAGAAGGAAACAACAGACTCTGGGGTCTACTTGAAGGGGGAGGGTGGGAGGAGGGAGAGGAGCAGAAAATATAATTATTGGGTGCTGAGTTTAATACCTGGGTGATGAAATAATCTGTACAAGAATCACCCATAGACATGTGCCCTACCTATGTAGCAAACCTTCATGTGTACTGAAAATAAGAGATTTTTTAAAAAAGAAAAATAAGAGGTTTTTTTTTTGTTTGTTTTTTGTTTTTTTCTGTTTTTTTTTTAAAAGAAAAATTCCTCTTCTTTAAAAGAGAGGAATCTGGCAGGGATGTTTTTGAGGTCCTATAGAGAAAACCAAGTGTATTCACAAAGTGTCATCAAACTTTTACTGAGCACTTGCTATGTTCTGAAAGCTCTATTAGATACTTGCTATTTACAACAACCCCAGGAAGTGTTATCTTCATCCCCATTTTTTTCGGGGAGATTAAGGGGTGCAGAAGCTGAGGCTTAACCCGGTGAAACCACACACTTAAGCTGACATAGCTCAGAGGCATTGACCTTTAGTACCCAGGAATTCACCTCCAGTATTAACAGCTTCAAGAATTATCTATCTGAACCCTTTTAAAATTTATTTATTTATTTTTAATTTAATTTAATTTAATTTTTTTTTGAGACAGTCTCACTCTGTGGCCCAGGCTGGAGTGTAGTGGCATGATCTTGGCTTCTCGCAGCCTGGACTTCCCCAGGCTCAGGTGATCCTCCCGCCTCAGCTTCCTGAGTAGCTGGGACTGTAAGCGTGCACCACCATGTCTGGCTAATTTTTGTATTTTTTGCAGAGATAGGGTTTTGTCCTGTTGTCCAGGCTGGTCTCCAACTCCTGGGCTCAAGCGATCTGCCCGCCTCGACCCCCTAAAATGCTGGGATTATAGGTATGAGCCACAGCGCCTAGCCTCTATCCGAAAAATCAGAAACAGAGCACGGCAGTGTAAAAATACAAAACAAACATTGACAGGAGGAGTAGAGACAGGAGACCTGTGGAGGTTGTTCTGTCCCCAACGTCTTGCCGTAATATCTGCCTTGCATGTGGATAGAAACCCGTAAAATACAAAGATTGTAGGTGTAGCGTGAGGAGATGTCATGTGGCCAATGAGGGGGAAATTCTGTCTTTCCCTTCATTAATAGGGCTATTGTGCATGATCTGTTTTGGTTTGCTGAAACTCCGGTTAGAGATAGGAACCTTGCGCATGTTGGAAGAGCTTTAAACATTCTCGGACCCAGTCATCACTCACCTGGCGTCTGGGGTTCACCTTCATACTCCAGGTCATGAAGCAGTCTGTCCAACGGAACATTCTGCAGTCATGGAAATGTGCTATAATCTGCACAGTCCAATAGCTGGCTAGCTGCTATTGAACACTGAAAACATAGTGCCTAGTGGCGAATAAGGAACTGGATTTTTTATTTTATTTAATGTTAATTCACTTAAGTCACTTAAATCTAAATAGCTACATGCAATTAGTGGCTATCCTGTTACACATTGCAATCCTAGGACCTGTGGGTTTCTGAAATCCTATGCAAAGTCTTTGCAAATATGAGGATTCAAAGTATATCCTGGGCTTTTGATCAATGAGGATGTGAGCATCTCCAGAACAGAATGATCCCTGCTGGAAACAAGTGAAATGACTTTATCTGTACAGTTGACCCTGAACAACATAGGTTAGATCTGCATAAGTCCACTAATACGTGGATTTTCTTCCACCTCTGCCACTGCTGAGACAGCAAGACCAACCTCTCCTCTTCCTCCTCCTCGTCAACCTACTCAACATGAAGACATTGACGATAAAGACCTTTATGTTGATCCACTTCTATTTAATGAATAGCAAATATTCTTTCCCTTCATGATTTCCTTTTATCTAGCTTGTTTTATTGAAAGAACACAGTATATAATGAACATAACATACAAAATACATGTTAATCAACTGCTTATGTTATCAGTAAGGCTTCCAGTCAGTAGTAGGCTATTGGTAGTTAAGTTTTGGGGAGCCAACAGTTTTATGTGCAGATTTTTGACTGGGCAGCGGATCAGTGGCCCTAACCCATGTATTGTTAGAGGGTCAACCATACTTGCCAACAGAATATTGGCCTTATTTTTCTGTGCACCCAGATGGCTTTTCCCCCTCTGGAACCTGAATTCGTGGGTTTTATTTTAGAAAATATATCTAATTTTAAAAACTCATGCACAAACTGAAAAATCTCTCTTGTGGAATGCATTGGAAAGATTCAAGAGCAGGAACTATGTTACTGTCTGTATTATGTTCCCAGTGTGGTGTCTGAGGCATAGTAGAAGCTTGGTAGCTATAGAGGAAAGGAAAGAAGGAAGGAAGGAAGGAAAGAAGGAAGGAAGGAAGGAAAGGAGGAAGGAAGGGAGGGAGGGAGGGAGAAAGGAAGGAAGAAAGGGAGGGAGAAAGGGAGAAAGGAAGGAAGGAAGAAAGAAAGGGATGAAGGAAGAAAGAAAAGAAGGAAGGAAGGGAGGAAGGAAGAATAGAAGGGAGGGAGAAAGGAAGGAAGAAAGGGAAGGAGAAAGGGAGGGAGGAAGGAAGGAAGAAAGAGAAGGAGAAAGGAAGGAAGAAAGGGAAGGAGAAAGGAAGGAAGAAAGGGAAGGAGAAAGGAAGGAAGGAAGGAAGAGAAGGAAGGAAATAACAGAGATTCAATGAAATAGGCATCTTGATGTGGTGGTTAACTTTATGGGTCAACTTGACTGAACTACAAAGTGCCCAGAATTTAGTTAAACATTATTTCTGGATGTGTCTGTGACAATGTTTGCAGATAAGGTTAGCAGTTGGTGGACTGTGTGAAGCAGGTTGCCCTCACAGGTGTAGATAGGCATGATTCAATCCGTTGAAGGTCTAAATATAATAAAGAGAAAAAAGAAGGGAGAATTCACTCTTTCTACCTGACTGCTTGAGCTGGGACGTCAGTCTTCTCCTGCTCTCAGATTAAAACTCAAACCATTGGCCCTTCTGGAGCTGAGGCCTCTCCACTTGGACTGGAACCCACAACTTCAGCTCTGCTGGGTCTCAGGCCTTCAGACTCAGACTGGAACTCACACCCTTGGCTCTCCTGGGTCTCAGGCCTCTCTGTTGTTTAAGCTGCCCAGTCTATGGTATTCTGTTACAGCAGCCTAAAATGGACTAAGACATCTCATAAGAAGAGGAGATGAGGACACACACACGCACACAGAGGGACAACCACATGAGGACATATGGAGATGACGGCGTCTACAAGCCCAGGAGAGAGGCCTCAGGAGCAACCAGCCCTGCCCACACCTTGATCTTGGGCTTCCATCTTCCACGGTGGTGGGAAAATAAATGTCTGTTGTTGAAGCTCCCCAGCCTTGGGTATTTTATTATGATGCCTCAAGCAGACTGATAAACCATCCATTGTTTGTGGTCCAGTGGGGATTCCAAGTGATGGTTTTGCTTTGTGTAGAATGAAAGAGCCAAGTCCAGGCAGGAAAGTAAGTGAGACAATCTCAAGGTCCTAATGGAATATGGGTTCAATTTCTGTCCCATGGATGAAAGGCCTCTGGGGGGCATGTGTAAGATTTGGGGGGTGGCACAGGATTCTGCTTCTGAGATGGGTTCTGGGTGTGGAATCCATGAATGAGTGGGTGGAGAAGAAGAGACAGAGTCTGTCAGGGCTGACCTGGAACCACTAAAGTAGGCTGGGCTCACCCTTAAGCATTCCTGAGCACTCCAAAATTTTGTCTGTGAAGGAGGCATTTACGCCTACGCTAGCAGACTTGCTGGTCTTAGTGAGATTTAGCTACTGCATCCTGTGAGGAAATATTTACTGTGATTAATCTTTTAATAACACTCCATTTTGATTATACCACCTGAAGCAACTTGTAACCACAGGGTTTATTTATATTTGAAGAATTAAACTAGAATTAAACTAGACAGATTCACACATTCCTGCCTTTGTCGCCTCCTGGATTAAAAATATTCTGAGAGCGAAACTATTTCTCCAAAGACTGGAAGTGTCAAAGTTCATGTGCATTCATTTATTGCAAATGGGATCCAAACACTGGATTTTCATCATTGCTTGCTATTTTTGATTAGTTTTTGGCTCGACTTTACCCCTTTCCTCCCCAACTACTCCGATTTTTTTTTATTTCTGAAGGCACAACCAAAAAGTAAAAGCAGAAAATGATTTAACAAGATTTCCCTCCTAAGGTATTTTTGTGATCCAAAGTGTCACTGCAGTCATTTTAAATTTATATATTTTCATGAAGAAAAATATATGTTCTTCCGTGCATATTAAGATATACTTACAGCCAAATCATAAACTGTGTCTACTCCAAATGCCAGAGGAATGAAGAAAACAGATTCTTCCCTCTCCAGTAATGTACAAATGCATTACGTTATTTTTATGACTTCTTTTAGCCAACTTTAAAATGATGACATGCAAAGGATATTCAAGTAGGGTAATTAAAATTCTAATAGGTTTGAAGTTTATAGAACTCGTGCATGATACTACTAAGTCATCTTTGACTTACTGAACTCCAAATATGCCTTCTCTTCACTTCTCTCAATTTCTTCCCTGCAGTGATCATACCTACATTTGCTGTCATCACTGTATCTGAAATAGTGGCTTTCAGAATTCACCAAGACTCTGGGTCCTTCTAACTCACTTTCTCTAGGGTCTTCACTGTGCCATCTGGGTGCAGACGCATGGACCAAACCACTTTTATTTCAATGTCTGGTTGGAAACCACAACACTACCCTGCAAACACCTTTAGTGCTCTGGTTCTTTCTTCAATAACAGGATGTAACCTCAATTCTACTTCAACCCCGCCTGCCAACTCACCTGAGCTAGATGTTTCTGGAAAAAAATAACACCATGGTGCCAATTTGTCTGTAGTATCATTCTCCCTTAGTAAATTTATTTTTCCCACTTTCTAAAATCATTACAGTAGCCCCTTCTTATCTTTGGTTTTGCTTTCCACAGTTTCAGTTACCTGCGGTCAACCACAACCACAGTCTAAAAATATTAAAAGGAATATTCCAGAAATGAACAATGCATAAGTTTTAAAATGAATGCTATTATGAGAAGCATGATGAAGTTTCATGCCATCTTGCTCTGTGGCCGCAGGGACAGGAATCATCCCTTTGCCAGCACATCCATGCTGTACATGCTACCTTCTTGTTACTCACTTAGGAGCAAAGAGATCACATTCACATAGTGTTCATTACAGCGTACTGTTACAATTGTTCCATTTTATTATGTTACCTCTATTAATCTCTCACTGTGCTTAATTTATAAATTAACCTTTATCATAAGTATGTATTGTGTAGAAAAAAACATAGTATGTAAAGGGTTAGGTACTATCTCCTGGTTCAAGCATACATGGTGGGTTGGGGAAGAGGTCTTTGAATGTATCCCACATAGATAAGAGGTGAACTACTGTCTTTACATCTCCTCTGGGTTGGGGTAGAGGTACATTTGCCAGCCCTGGCTCTCACTTCTAGTCTCAGGTATCATTCCTAGTGCTCTCTGGCACTCTCCACAGCGTCTTGGTTGGAAACACACATTCCTAGTCCATTCTAGGAAGAGTGGGTCCCTCTGGAAATAGCAGTAGTGAATACAAGGCAGAGATGCAGTTGCAAGGAGAGCCATCCTGTGCTCACAAACTGAGACAATCGGCAACATTAATTGCATTTGCAAGCTTCATTCCCCTTTGATGTCTAACCAAGTCTATTCACATGTTCCAGGGATTGCAACCTGCACATCCTTGGTGTGTCTTATTCTGCCTACCACCAAGCTGAATGCCCTAAGATCTGATGAGCTAAAGATGGAATTACATGCTGAGAAGCACTGCTTTATTTCTGTTTTAACTTTTGGGTCCAGCCCCTGTTTGGTTCCTCTGAGAGCCAGAAAAAAGCTTACCTCAAAACAGGAAGGCTGGGAAAATCTCACTTAATCAAGACATTTATCTCAGTGGTAGACAGAATAACACTCACTGAGGATGTTGTTTTAGTCTGTTTTCACACTGCTATAAAGAATTGCCTGAGACTGGGTAATTTATAAAGAAAAGAGGTTGAATTGACTCACAGTTCCACATGGCTTGGGAGGCCTCAGGAAACTTACAGTCATGGCGAATGGTGAAGGAGAACCAAGACATGCCTAAATGGCGGCAAGCAAGAGACAGTCAGAAAGGAGAAAGTGCCACTTATAAGCCCATGAGATCTTGAGAGAACCCACTATCACAGGAACAGCACGGGGGAAACCACCCCAAGATCTAATCACCTTCCACCAGCTCACTCCCTCAACACCTGGAGATTACAATTCAAGATGACTTCTGGGTGGGAACAAAGAGCCGAGCCATATCAGATGTGCACATCACTATCCCTGGAACATGTTAACAGACTTAATTAGATGTCAAGGGGAATGAAGGCTGCAGATGCAATAAAAGTTGCTAATTGGCTGACTTTAAAAAGTGGGAGTTTTATCCTGGAATATCCAGGTAGATTCACTGTCATTAAAAGAGTCCTTAAAAGTGGAAGGGGGAGAAAGAAGGGAGTGCAAAGGAGATTTGACTACCCAAAAAAGGCACAGAGAGATGCACCTTGCAGGCTTTGAAGATGGAGGAAGAAGATCTCTAGAAGCTGAAAAAGGTAAGAAAAAGGATTCTCCCCTAACCTGGAGCACGGCTCTGCTGACACCTTGATTTTAGTCCACTAAGACTCAAGTCAGACTTCTGACCTCCATATCTGCCAGACTAAACTGGTGTTGTTTTGAACCAGTAAGTTTGTAGTGATTTGTTACAGCAGCAAATAGGAGACTCATACACTTGCTTTCATTTCCATTTTTGCAGTTGACATCTAAGTGGTCTCTCTGCATTCCTGCATGTTGCTATTGGGTTAAGTTTTCTTAATGCATGGCTTTTCTTGTTCTCATTCTCAACAACAAAGCAATACAAATCACTTTTGATAGCTTGGAAGGCATTAATTTTCCACAGCCTTCTTAGCTTGGCATCCAATGTCCCCAACCGTATTACCATGACCTCCACTTCTAGTGTTAGTTCTTACTTCTTCCTTGCACATTTTCTGTGTGTTCCTGGCAGACTGGACAATTTTCTATTCCTCAAGCCTGCTCAAGTTTCTGTAAACCAAAAAGTATTTGACATAGATCCCAATCAGTTTAGAAGTTTATTTTGCCAAGGTTAAGGACACGCCCAGAGGGAATAAACGTGGAATCAGAGAAACAGTCTCTGGTCTGTGCCTTTCTCCAAAGATGATTCTGAAGCCTTCAGTGTTTAAAGGGGAGAAGTGGGCTTGAAGGGAAAGAGGGCGGGTATGGTCACATTACTGAATTGAAATTGCAAGAGAAAGGGAGCAAGAGGGGCGGTAGTAAAGCATATATTTGTCTCGTGTTTAGGAAATTAGCACTTTGCATAAGGTGAACCTAGCTTATGTAGCTACCTGTGGAGATGTTTAACCCTTTATCTGTAGCTATGTGCTTAGGAATGAAAGGAAAGGCATCTTCTTGCATGATTCAACTTTCACCTTGTTTTTTCCTTTTGGAAGAGTGAATTGAGGTCCTGAGTTTTTATGTTTTCTTTCACATTTCATTATGTCCGTGTCTATGTCTGTACCTCCTATATGGCTGGTATTGCCTTTGAATTCTATCTTTTCCTAACAAATGTCTGTTCATTGATTCATTTCAAGAGGAGCGTAAGGCTATTGTCTCTCAATGTTTTACAGTAACGGCTGTTATTTTACCTTGCAGTACAGTGTGTGTATATGCCTATGTGTTTATGTATATGCCTGTGGGTTTACACACATGTGTTATAATGCCATGCCCATTTGACAGTAAACTCTTATAGGATCCTGGGAGATGCATCAGATATTTAGTAATAAGACACACGTCAGCTTACATTTTCAAAAGAAGGAAATAAAATGAACATCACATTTCATGTGATGCAATCTTTTTATCCTTAATCCTTGGAAAAATCCTTAATCCTTGGAAAAAGCCTACCAGCAGATGGAAACATCTCTATTTTCAGAGTGATGAACCCGGCATCCATAAGGTATGTGTACTGTTTAGGACTCATGATCTAGTGAGTGACCAGGGTCAGACTCAAACCCAGTGTTTTGAGTCTGAGCTTTTTGTTGCACCACTTTTTTTTTATACATAATAAGCCCCGAGGAAATATTCTTAGATTGGTTTGTTTCATCAGGTAAATCTCGGCCATTCTGAAAAAAGTTCAGGGCAAGTTACTGAAAGCCTGTCCTTGTTCTGTCCCCCAGGATTGAGTCAGAAAGGAAAAAACTGTGATAGGCTCAATTGTATCCCCCTAAAATTCATATATTGAGGTCCTCAACTCCAGGACGTCAAAATGTGGCTGTATTTGGAGACAGGGTCTTTAAAGAGGTGATTAAGGTAAAACGAAGTCATTAGGGTGAATCCTGATCCAATGTGACTGGTGTCCTCATAAGAGGAGGAGATGAGGACACAGACACACACAGAGGGACGACCACGTGAGGACACAGGGAGAAGATGGCATCTACAAGCCCAGGAGAGAGGCCTCAGGAGGAACCAGCCCTGCCCACACCTGGATCTCCAACTTCCAGCCTCCAGGACTGTGCGAGAATAAATGTCTGTTGTTTAAGCCACCCAGTCTATGCTATTCTGTTATAGCAGCCTGAAATGGACTAAGACATCTCATTAGAAGAGGCAATGAGGACACAGACACACACAGAGAGATGACCCTGTGAGGGCCCAGAGAGAAGACGGTGTCTACAAACCAAGCAAAGAAGTCTCAGGAGGAACCAGCCCTGCCCACACCTTGATCTCACACCTCCAGCCTCCAGGACTGTGGGAGAATAAATGTCTGTTTCTTAAGCCCCCTGGTCTGTGGACCTTTGATACGATGGCCTCAGCTGACTCATACAATGGTCTTGCGTGGCCCTGTACTCAGGACAGCTAGGGTCTGTGGTATCTTTACAGAGAGAGAACTGTTTACAGACTGCATAGCCAGTCCTGAACACATTCACTGCTTTACTTAGGTTACTTGCCACTGTCTTTGTTTTGGGAAACAAAAAATCACAGAGGTGACTTTACTGAAACCTCAGTGCAAACTGTTTGCAAATGGTCTCTTACTGGGTAATTGACAGGACTCAGCATAAATGGGAAATAGAGAGTGTCTGACACGTGAGCCACTTTTGGCTAACGTTTCTAGCTCTGGCCATCTGGGAATTCCAGGGGGCATCAGAATAATCTTGGGGAGGGTGTCCTGGTAGAGTAATTGATCCCAAAGTCTTAGCTGGGTCCTGAGAGACTTTAAAACTGGCAAGCCACCTAGACGCAGAATCTTTATTATCACACTGAAAATGGAATTAATTATCAATGGTATGCACTCAAGACATACTTAGAGTGCCTTTGAATTAGTGGCAAATATTTTGCTTAAATTTCTGTCCAGATCATGGATTGCCTTCTGGAATGTGGAAGGGATGAGAGTTACAAATGCGTAGTTGTGTCCATGCTCACATCCTACACAATCATTAGTTGGACAGCCAGAGAATTAGCTTTCTAGACTTCCTAACCTTTTCAATAGGACTCTAAAAATACAGAAAGCCCACATGTATTTTCATTCCTATGGAATGTTATCCTTTTGAAAAGTATTACCCAAGAGTGGAGGAAGCAGAATTACTGACTTCTGGAAAACAGGTGCCTCTAGCAGTGTAATTTTTCATCGACTGTGAATTCTTCATGGCTGCTCTGGCTTCACCTGGAATTCATGGAGAGCCCATGTGACTTTAACTTCACCATCATAAACTATAAGGCACAGAGATCCCTAATGCAATCTTGTCACATGGAAAAAGTAACTATGTGAGAGAATGGATATATTAAATTTGTATTTTAATAATATCTATATGTATCCCATAACGGCATGTTGCAAACCTCACATATACACAATTAAATTTATTTAAGGAATTTTAAATGAGAACATGTGGATAACCTTTCTCTAGAAACAAAGGTGGAAAATGTGCGTTGAATAGACAAAGAATTCTGTGAGGTTATTTTGAAAAATAACTGAATGGCTGCATCTATTGCAACATTGCCACCTTTAATTTTATCGATTAGTTACTTTTTTTTTTTTTTTGAGACAGAGTCTTTCTCTGTTGCCCAGGCTGGAGTGCATTGGCATGATCTTGGCTCACTGCAACCTCTGCTTCTCAGGTTCAAGTGATTCTCCTGCCTCAGCCTCCTGTGTAGCTGTGATTACAGGTGCACGCCACCACGCCCGGATAATTTTTGTATTTTTAGTAGAGATAGGATTTCGCCATGTTGGCCAGGCTGCTCTCAAACTCCTGACCTCAAGTGATCTGCCCACCTCGTCCTCCCAAAGTGCTAGGATTACAGGTGTGAACCACTGTGCCTAGCCGGTTAGTTACTTTTGAAGCTTGATATTCAAATGTATATACCATATGATACTTAGAAATAATAAAATACTTAGAAAAATAAGACAAAAAGAGGAACTGGCCATTAGGTGCCTACAAGCATTTGCAAACGTCACAACAGTCTCTGTAGTGTTACTGGTTTGGTGACCATCTTAAATCAAGATATCCCAGAGGATGGAGTGAGCTTCAATGGTGAATGCAGGTAGAATCTCCAAACCTAAAAAAGAATATCACTAACCTGAGAGGTCCTATGTATCCCAATGGACATTTGGATCTGTGTGTGTGTGTGTGTGTGTGTGTGTGTGTTTGTGTATGGGTGTGGGTGGGTAGATGTATGTCTGAGTTCTAGGGAGCAAGGATGATAACACGGATGGTGAAGGAACTTAGTACCGGCTGAATTCTGTCCCTGGAAATTCATATGCTCAAGTCCTAATTCCTAGTGCCATGGAAGATGGTTGTATTTGGGGATTGGGTCTTTCATGAGGTAATTAAGTTACATGAGGTCATTAGGCTGGACCCTAATTCAATAGGACTCTTGGCCTTATGGTATCGTCTAAATGTTTGTGTCCTCCTAAGATTCAACGTTGGAATTCTTACTCCCAAGATTTAAGAAGAGCCTCATGAATGGAATGAGTGCCCTTACAAAAGGGACCTCGGAGAGCTCCCTCGCCCCTTCCACCATGTGAGGACCCATGAGAAGGCGCCGTCTATGAACCAGGAGGTGGGGCCTCACCAGACGCTGAATCCGCCATGCTTTTAACTTGGATTTCAAGCCTGCAGAACCTCAAGCAATAAATGTCTGCTGTTTATAAGCCTCCCAGTCTATGGTATTCTGTTGTAGCAGCCTGAAATGGACTAATACACTTTATGAGAAGAGAAGATGAGGACACAGACACACAGAGAGAGACGACCTAGTGAGGACACAGGGAGAAGATGGTGTCTACAAGCTCAGGACAGAGGCCTCAGGAGGAGCCAGTCTTGGTCACACTTTTATCTCAGACTTCCAGCCTCCAGGACTGTGAGAGAATAAATGTCTGTTGTTTATAATCCACCCAGTCTATGGTATTCTGTGACAGCAGCCTGAAATGGACTAAGACATCTCCTAAGAAGAGGAGATGAGGACACAGACACACACAGAGGGTCGACCCTGTGAGGACACGGGGAGAAGACGTTGTAGGCAAGCCCAGGAGAGAGGCCTCAGGAGGAGCCAGCCCCACCCACACCTTCCTCTGGGACTTTCAGCCTCCAGGACTGTGAGAAATAAATGTCTGTTTTTTAAGCTTCCCAGTTTATGGTTCTTTGTTATGTAAGCCTGAGCAAAGTAATACAAAGCAGATGGTTTTTGTGACACAAAATACTGATGGCAATGATCTTGCTATTAATGAAGGGATCAGGAGGATGAATACGATAAATATTGTTTGATGTTTCAGCTTCCAGATATTAGTGGCATGCAGATTTAGACAAAGCGTGTTTTCTTTAGCGTTTTGGCCCCATCTTTTATAGGAGACACAGCTTCCAAAGAGGGATAAAGAAGATGAATGGGAGGAAAAGGAGGGAAGCAGGAATAATTGAGAAAAAAGCAAAAGCTGACAGAAGAAGAGATGTAAGGAGGGAGAATCTACAGTTCAATTGTATTCTTACAACTGGATAATTGAGCTATTTTCCAAATGCAGTGTTATTTATATGTAATGGAGAAAAACAAGAAAAATGTTCTCCAAGTTAAGTGGCATTCCTCATTGCCCATAAAAAATAAATTAGAGATCACTTTGATAGATACCAGGATACTGTGCCACCCTTCACCCACCATTTGGGACACACTGCTTATAGTAGTTGACAGCTTTAAGATCATTTCAGCTACCAGGATCTAATTTGTCTGCCTGGGATAACTTTTTCCTAGAAAACAGATGGAAAATGTGAGTTTCACAAACAGTAAATAAGGGAGCTTCTTTGAAAACTCACTGAACTGATGCTTCTGTTGCAACATTGCTACTTTTCAATTTTATTGATTAGTAACTTTTGAAGCTGGATATTCAAACGTACATGCCATATGATACTTTACATGGGAAACGTGGGGAGCCAATAATTTCATTTATGAAGTTAATATTTACTGAAAAATGAAAATGTATGGTCCTAGGCCAACAGTTGCTATGCTCAGTCTCACTTGCCATTAACGAGGGGATCAGGATGAATACTATAAATACTGTTTGATGTTTGAGCTTCCAGATATTACTAGCGTGCAGAGTAAAATATTTTTTATTGCTATCTTTAACAATACACTTCGTTAAAGTCTAATTTCAATCTGCAACATATTTTCAAACTTCTGCCTGTTTTTATGATGAAAATTTTACATTTAAATATTTACGTCTCAATATTCTATAAGAAGAAAAATAAGGATTAAAGATAAAGCAGATAAGAAAAGGCATAAATTCAAAGATTCATGATTTACTTTACTCAAAACTGCTCAGGAAATGGAATTATACAAATACTATAACAAAGTACCACAGACTGGGAGGCTTATAAACAAAAGACACTTATTGCTTACATTTTTGGAGGCTGGAAGTCCCAGATCAAGGTGTGGTAGATTCAGTGTCTGGTGAGGGCTTCCTGGTTCCTAGATGGCGCCTTCTTGCTGTGTTCTCACATGGTGGAAGGGGCGAGGGAGCTCTCTGGGATCCCTTTTATGAGGGCACTCATCCCATTCATGAAGCCCCACCTCCCAACACCATCACCTTGGAGAAGAGGGTTCAACACATGAATTTTGGGGAGATACATTCAGTCCATAGCATGTACCCACATAAACAAATATATATGTTTGTGTCTATATATGTGTATTCACATCTTATAGACATATGAAATAAATATTATGTATATGTGTATGTGCTTATGTGTGTGTGTATATGTATAACATAAAGGGTATATTCCAAAATATTGCCCAATTTTCATACATAAAAATTATACTGAATCAAATTTAAAGAACATTCTTCTACATTGTTTAGTATAAATTAAATATTTTAAAATTAAAAGAAACAGATCAATTTTAGTTAAAATAACAAAATCTTTCCCAAAGGTGACCTCTGTGTGATGTGGGAGGGCTTGTGGGAAAACACGTATTTATGGCACAGATTTTTCTTTCCACGTGGCTCTGCATACACCCCTACTGAGCCCAGAGATACTTGGTCTTGCTGGTATACCAATGGATTATCTCTAAAATCTCCGTTTCATTGACTCTTTCCTTGAGAGCAAGGAAAGTAGGCTATCTGTTTATCTGTTTATTGGTTGCTTTTTCAGATCAATGTTATCATAAATGACCAAAAAGGATCCCAGGAACTTATTATTTGTTTATGTGATCTATAGGGCATTTAATAGCTCCTGCCTGATGTTCCTGCGGGCTCTATTTTTGGTATTCTTGGAAGACAGAAAGTTCATTTTTCTCTTTTATTGAAAAGTCCTATCGAAATCCTTTTACATGCATTTTTCCGTTGTAAGGCTAATAAAAGGTAGATTTATTATTCTACCTGCTTTTTCCCGGCACAGCTTCAACACAAAACAAAGTTGTACCAACAGTTAACATTAAAGCCACATGCCTAGTTTAGGGAAAACTGCAGAATATCTCTTTCAGTCCTCGTGGGTGGGATGGGAAGGGGCCAAGTAGTTTTCTCTTTTGTCAAAAAGAGATTTTCTTTACAGAGACATTAGATCATTCAAATCAGCCATTTTGGAACACTGAATTTGCTTTTAATGAAAAACAAGTTTTTGTTTGTTTGTTTTCAGTGTTAACTGATGTGGTAAGTGAATTTGGCATCCCCTTTGGGCAAAGTGGAAGATTGGCACATGGTACCAATAAGTGAGTTAATAAATGATTTTAAAAATGTAAATGAGTAAATAAATTAATCCAGAAACATCATTATTTGTCAATGTTCCTGTTAGTAAGTCTTCAACAACCATATGTTCACTGAAGCCAATGCAGAATTATTCTCTGGGGAAATTTTTTCCCCACCAGAGGTATTCCCAGCCCCTTTTCTTGCAAGGTTGCGTGGTGGTATCCATTAGATGCAACATTTTGCTAGAGAATTCCATTTTCATGAGGAGACACAAATGCTAACTTTTGCTGTCTTAGTTGTCGTCAGTATCTGGACTAGGTTCTTGCTGAAGATGCTAACTTTGAAATTGTTACTCTTCAATCTTCTTTAGACTCTAAGGTAAACTGCATTAGTAATGAAGGATTGTATGAGGGATACTCAGTCCCTCTATATACATATTCTAAATTTTACCCTGGCATCAACTCATAACATTAAAAAGCTTTAGAGTTAAGAAAAAAGCTTCAGACATGGAATTCAATGTTTCTAAGGCACTCTAGCATCTAATAAGACATTTCTTTTGCAAAGTTTAAGCTACCTGTAGTTGGATATTGACTTCAATTTGAGTAATTTTTTTTTAAACATCTAAGGAACTTGCTGGGTTTGGGACAGGATTCATTAATATGCTGTATGCTGCAACCTTGGCCCGTGTATGCATACATATTATCCTTATATCTGTCTGTCTGTCTTAGGGTTTAACATGGTGTTCACTGATGACTTAAATGAGTCTACTTTCATGTCATGGAGTTATAGCCAAGCTAAATACAGAGACAAACATTTATCCTAGTGTTGGTGGAATTCTATATACAAGTGTGCGCATGCACACACACACACACACACACCACTCTCCTTTTTAGGTACTCTGTCTTACAGGAATTTCTCTATGACTCTGTCATTGCTGCAATTGGGATAATAGAATAATTAATACGCATAATTTAAGGAGATCAACAGTAACATCGGTTGATCAAAGTATCTCCCATTTCCAAATTAATCATTGCCCTTGAGCAGAGAAGAAATGCTCCTCAGTGTTTTCCAACTGCCCCATTCCCTGCCAAGCATCTTGACCCCAAGTCTTGGTGGCTTGAGGAAAAACATGACAGCTTGCTTCACAGGCTGAGGTCATACAATGAATAACACAATTATTAGGGTGAATGTAATTGGAGGTAAGAAATGCATTGAGAAGAATCATTTCCTCTCAGACTTCCAGTGTACAGAAGTGATAAAAACCTGAGTAGTAGAACATTATTCAGTTAAACACGGTCCCATGAGCTACATAAGGAACCTCTTCAGACATATTCATGCACTGTGCTGTGTGAGTCACTCAAGCACATGCTTTGCTTTTCAGAATCAGTAGGAGAAGCCAGAGTGGAAACGCCTGAGGGATAGAGTTTCCTGTTTAACATTCTCATCCAGGACAAGCTGCTGCTGTAAGGACAAGCTCCTAGCTGCTAAGTCTGTAGATAGCTCAGCAGTTGTGGTGCTCATATCCATTCGTTCATGGGTATGGGTGATGTGCCGATGCTCTTCCAGGCAGAATACTCAATGAAGGAGATAAGGGAGTGAACAAAATGAGCCAAGTATGCTCCTGGAATGCATGGTTTACTGGAGGCAGACAGTCATTAAAAAATCAGACAAATAGCTGTATCATTATAGACTGTGGTAGGTACTATGAGGGAAATAAATATGATGCCAGGAGAAATTGTAACAAAGGGAATGAACTAGTTCAGGAGGTCACAGATAAATTCTGCATGCTCCAAGTAGAAGACACAGCATGGCAAAGGGTCTGCAGCAGAGGTAGGTAGGGCTAGAGAAAATCTAGGTTTTCACGGAAGGTGAAAAGTAGAGAGAAGTGAGAGCCAAAACCAGGCAAAGCAGAGCATCTTGAGGGCCATCAAGAATGACATCCATTGTAAGAGCAATGGCAAGCAGTTAAAAGGATGAAGGCACACCTGTAATTCCAGCACTTTGAGAGGCCGAGGCAGGTGGATCACCTAAGGTCAGGAGTTCGAGACCAGCCTGGCCAACATGGTGAAACCCCGTCTCTACTAAAAATACAAAAAAATTAGCCAGGTGTGGTGGCATGTACCTGTAATCCCAGCCACTTGGGAGGCTGAGACAGGATAATCACTTGAACCTGGGAGGCAGAGGTTGCAGTGAGCTGAGATTGTGCCACTGCACTGCAGCCTGGGCAACAAGAGTGAAAACTCTTTGAGATGCAAAATAAATAAATAAAAGGATGAAGGAAGGAGGAATATCAGGTCTGCAGGTGGCCACTTAGGAAGCAGATGAAGTGTCCAGGTAAGAGGCCAAGGTAGTTTCCACCAGATGGTTGGTGATAGAAAAGGAGAAACACGGAGAAATGAGAAACATCTATGAAGATTGGAGATAGATTGATTGCAAGGAGAAAATGAAGACCTCTAGATTCCTGACTTGTGGAACTGGAGGTGAAAGGCTGGGACACAAGTTTGTTCTTGTGTTAGTCTGTTTTGCATTACTGCGGAGGAATACCTGAGGCTGGATGGTTTAAAGAAAAGAGGTTTATTTGGCTCACAGTTCTGCAGACTACAAGAAGCTTGGCACTCACATCTACTTCTGGTGAGGACTTCAGGCGTCCTCCCATCATGACAGAAGGCAAGGGGAGCCGGTGTGTGTATAGAACACATGTCAAGAGAGGAAGCCAGATACAGATACCAGGCTCCCTTAAACAACCGGCTCTCACATGAACCAACAGAGCCAAAACTCACTCATTACCAGGGAGTGGCACCAAGGCATTTATGAGGAATCCACCCCTGTGACCCAAATACCTCTCACTCAGCCCCACCTCCAACATTGGAGATGAAATTTCAACATGAGATGTGGAAGGGAAAAATACCCAAAGCATATCAGGCATTGATAAGTGTAATGACCTTTGAGATATCTGAGAGGAAATGTTGAAAGGACTTGGATATATGGGTCTGGAGTATGTAGACAAGATCTGAACTGGAAACATACATTTGGAGTGACTGATCTACACACGTTGATAGAAGTCAGGGGCAGAGATGGAAAAACTTACAAAAGGTGAATAAAATAAGAGGAAATAGTCCAGGAGAAAGTTTTGAGGTGGCTCCAACATTCAATTGTCTGTTGAACGGTGAGGGTCAATTGCATCCAGTGGATCGAGTGATTGAATTATAGTGAGCTTGCAGAGAGCTGTGATTAAGTCATAGGATAAATTTGAGACTGAAGTTGCCTTCGCAACATTATAACTGAGGAACATATGACAATAAAAGAGATCGGACCTAAATGACTCCATCTTGCTTCTAACCTTCAAATTGTCCTTGTTCATTTCTGGGCATAGACTGAACTAACTTTGGGAAGGAATTCAGTTCATGGTTTGAATCTGAAATAAAATTGAAAATAGCCCTTTCCCCAAAACGACCCCCTTCTTGATTGGGGACCGGTCTGCCTTTGCAGGACTAACAAATTAGCTACAAGATTAGAAATTACAGTTTAGGGGTCATGCAGCTTCTGGCTCCAAGAGTCTGAACCTCCCCACATTGCTCCTGGGGGTAACATCACTATTGTAAAACCTGGTATCAGTGCTTGAGATATTTTGCAGACCCTGCACTTGATGCATCAGCTGACACCACCCAGACTAGTAATCTGGATCAACCAGTTCTGCCATCCCACCCAGGAACAGAAAACAGCAAGAAAACCTCACTTTGACCCACTACAATTCCATCTCCAACCTGACCAATAAGCACTCTCCACTTCCCAAGGCCCAACTCACCAAATTATCTTTAAAAACTCTGATCTCCGAGGTTGCAGTGAGCTGAGATTGCGCCACTGCACTTCAGTCTAGGCAATAGAGTAAGACTCTCAAAAAAAAAAAAAAAAAAAAAAGGGATAGAGGAAGCATTTTGGGATACGGATATGTTCATGACCTTGATTGTGGTGATGATTTAATGGGTGCAAAAATTATCTAATTGTACATTTTAAATATATGCAGTTTATTGTATGTCCATTATACCTCAATAAAATTGTTTTTTTGTTTGTTTTTTTGTTTTTTTAAAAAAAACAACTCTGATCCCCAAATGCTCAGGGAGACTGATTTGAGTAATAATAAAACTTTGGTCTCCCACACAGCCAGTTCTGCATGAATTACTCTTTCTCCATTGCAATTCCCCTGTCTTAATGAATCGTCTCTGTCTAGGCAGTGGGCAAGGTGAACCCATTGGGCAGTTACAAGATTAGAGTGAGCCAAAAATGAAGGGAATGGAGACTTCAGATATCTACAACTCAAAGAATATTGCTAATGTTCATTTCTTCTATGTTTCCCCATCATCTTATGTCATTTACATTTGGTATCTCATATCTTACATCATCAGAAAGAAACTACTTGCTTCTTATTATTTTTCTTACCTGTATATATATTATTGATGAAAAGAGTCAAACTTTGTAAAATATTTGAAGAGATTTATTCTGAGCCAAATATGAGTGGCCAATGGCCAGTGACACAGCTCCAAGAGATCCTGAGAACATTGTCCAAGGTGGTCGGGCTACAGCTTGGTTTTATACATTTTAGGGAGACATGAGACATCAATCAATACATGTAAGGTGTACATTGATTTTGTCCGGAAAGGTGGGACAACTGGAAGTGGTGGCTTCGAGGTTATAGCAGGAAGATTCAAAGGTTTTCTGATTGGCAGTTGGTTGAAAGAGTTCATCTAAAGACCTGGAATCAATAGAAAGGAAATGTGTGGGTCAAAGTAGGGAGTCCTGGAGAAGGGAAAGAGATTCTCTACAGAACGTAGATTTTCCCTCACAAGAGACAGCTTTGCAGGGCTATTTCAAGAGATGGCAAAGAAACATATTTGGGGTTAAAATATTTTGATTTCCTTTCTTAACTGTCATATGATATTATGCCAGAGTCAGGCTGGAAAGTAAGCCACGTTATACAGGGTTAAATAAAACCCCTGTCAGGAGACTTTATGATTTGTAGGGCATGACTCCCGAGACCCCTTAGATAGGAATTTTGGCAAGAGAAGAAAAAAGGTCAGAGTTTTGTCCTCAATACGGTTTCAATTCAGTAAGAAATTGTGCATTACATTTCACCGACTGAAGTACAATCTAGATATCTCTTATCTCCCCCCAAAAGAGTTTTTTGTTGTTGTTGTCCTTGAAAGCCTGGAACAGAGATAATTAATACGCAAAGATAAATAACGTTTATTTTCTAAGAATTTCCAAAAGTCACCAAGCCTGTGAAAAGCAGAACCATTCCTGAAAATACATGTTCAAAATGTTGGGAAAAGAATTATAACAGATTCCAGAAGAAGTCAGAAGAATCCCCCGCCGCCCAAACAAGCCTGTTCAGCTGCCCAGCTTGCATGTGGGAAGCAGTTTTGTTTCTCTGGATGTCAGCATTTCTCTGCACATAGGCCTAGCTGCAAAAGCCATTTCCGCCCTCAGCTGGATGAAAGGGCCAGACCACGTTGAAGGACATCTCCTCCAGATACTCCGGCCACCGTCCTGGGTGTTCAGTGTGTGGTCAACAGTCAATCCTCCTGGGCAAGGGAAAGGAGACAGACAGTGTGACCTAGCGACGTGAGAGCAGGGAGGAGTCCCACAGAACGTGGTGACAGGCTCTTCTTTCCTGAAGGAACACAGCTAGGCTGAGATTTTTACCTAGTGGTCGGTTGGTTTCTCAGAGGCCGCCAGAAATGTTGCAGGTGAGAATTTGGCTGCTGCCGGAGGGAGCAAGTTTCTGGAGAGGAAATTGGCCTCCCATGTGGGGGACAAAGGATGGAAGGAAGTGTATCAGAAGCCCCAGGGCTAGCTGAGGAGGAAGAACTCTAATAGCAGGGCAGGAAATCTGCAGTCAGAATTGCAGTTGCTTTCTCCCCGATCTTCTCTCTCTTCCTACTCTTGTTCTATCACCTCCTTGGCCCCAAAGCGTCTCTGCCTTGTCATTTCCCATCCTTCCCTCTCATGTCCTCTCCTCCCGCATCGCTTGCTCAACAATCTAGCCGTCATCCTGGCCTTCCTTTCTCAGAGAAACACATTGCGTTCTGCTTTATCCCTGTGTCCTTTCTGGGAGGATATTTTCCTTTAAGTACAGGTCTGTTAAACCTTGGAAGATTTGTTGCAGGAAAGGGGTCCTCATCCAGACCCCAAGAGAGGGTTCTTGGATCTCATGCAAGAAAGAATTCGGGACAAGTCCATAGAGTAAAGTGAAAGCAAGTTTATTAGCAAAGTAAAGGAATAGAAGAATGGCTACTTCATAGAGCAGCCCCAAGGGCTGCTGGTTGCCCCTTTTTATGGTTATTTCTACGGATGTGCTAAACGAGGGGTGGATTATTCATGCCTCCCCTTTTTAGACCATGTAGGTTAACTTCCTGAGGTTGCCGTGGCATTTGTAAACTGTCACGGTGCTGGTGGGAGTGTAGCAGTGAGGACAACTAGAGGTCACTCTCGTGGCCATCTTGGGTTTGGTGGGATTTGGCTGGCTTCCTTACAGCAACCCGTTTTATCAGCAAGGTCTTTGTCAACTGTATCTTATACGGACCTCCTGTCTCATCCTGTGACTTCTAAGTCTGGGAATGCAGCCCTGTGGGTCTCAGCCTCATTTTACCTAGCTCCTATTCAAGATAGAGTTGCTCTGCTTCACACGTCTCTGACAGATTCATACTTAGTGAAGTCTCAAGATTTCACAGCTGAGTAGAGAGGTTGTGTGGACTTAGGAAATGTTTCTGGGCAGCTTAAAGGAGCCAGAACAAATGGCCCCCGAATTGCCCTGAGACGTGGGGCTGGCTCTGTGAGACCCTTAGTAATGTTGAACAGATTTTTGCATCGAGATGAATATCAGCACTTCTTCAGGTCGGTCAAAGGTGAGGAGGATTAGAGGATGAATGCATTTCAAGTCCGAGTCATAGCTTTGGGAGCTTCAATTCTATGAACCTTTAATCTAAGACAACAGACCTTATTGCTTTAAGACATGGCTCTGAACTCCAATGTTCATGTATGTGTTAGTCTTCTGGGGCTGCCATAATGAAGTCCCACAGAATGGGTGGCTTAAACAAGAGGAATTTATTTTGTCAGGGTCTTGGAGCCTGGAAGTCCCAGACGAAGGTGTGGGCAGGGCTTGTTCCTCCTGAGGCCTCTCTCCTTGGCTTGTAGACATCGTCTTCTCCCGGTGTCCTCACAGAGTCATTCCTCTGTGTGTGTCTGTGTCCTCATCTCCTTCTCTTATGAGGTGTCTTAGTCCATTTCAGGCTGCTATCACAGAATACCATAGACTAGGTGGCTTATAAACAACAGACATTGATTCTCCCACAGTCCTGGAGGCTGGAAGTCCCAGATCAAGGTGTGGGCAGGGCTGGTTACTCCTGAGGCCTCTCTCCTGGGCTTGGAGACACCATCTTCTCCCTGCGTCCTCCAAGGGTTGTCCTTCTGTATGTGTCTGTGTCCTTATCTCCTCTTCTTATAAGGACCCCAGTCATATTGAATTAGGGCCCACTCTAATAGACCTCATTTTACTTTAATTACCTCTTTGGAAACCCCATTTTCAGATATAGTCACATTTTGAGCAACTAGGGGTTAGGGCTTCAACATGTAAATTTGGAGGGACTCAATTCAGCCCATAGCAGTGGACTAATGCCTGCTCAGTACCTCCAAAGCTCTGCGGCCCTAGTTCATTGTGTGCATTCTCAAAGTCCCTTTTTCCTTGTTTGTAGAATGAGGTTACTCATGGCAATCAATTTAACTCCATAGAACTGTTTGGAAAATTCCTGGATATTAACAAATGCTCAATATATGTTAGCTTTTACTACATTACTAATCAATTTCTTCCAAACACTTATATACTCTTGGTGGGAATGTAAATTAACACAATCTCTGTGGAAAACAATATGGAGATTTCTCAGAGAAGTAAAAATAGAACTACCATTCCATCCAGCAATCTTTCTACTGGGTATCTACCCAAAGGAAAATAGATCATTATATCAAAAAGATACCTGCACTCATATGTTTATCACAGCACTATTGACAATAGCAAAGTCGTGGAATCAACCTAAGTGTCCATCATTGTAGGACTGAATAAAGAAAATGTTGTACACATGCATCATGGAATACTACTCAGCCATAAAAAAGAATGAAATCATGTCTTTTGCAGCAACACAGATTGAATTGGAGGCCACTATCTCTAAGTGAAATAACTCAGAAACAGAAAGTCAAATACTGCACGATCTCTCTAATAAGTGGGAGCTAAACAATGTGTATACATGGACATGAAGATGAAAATAATAGATAATAGATAGTGAGGACTCCAAAAGGTGGGAAGGTGGGAGGCAAGTGAGGGTTGAAAAACTACCTCTCGGGTACAATGTTCGCTATTTGGGTCATGAGTTCACTAGAAACCCAACCTCACCATTACATAATATATCCATAAAACAAACCTGAATATGCGCACCTGAATTTAAAAAATTACAAAGGCAAAATAAACCAACAGTATTGTATTTTAGTTGGTTTCTTTTTGTAAAGATAGTTAGATGCTTTTTCCTAAAATATCACTGTATTACAAAAACTTACACACAGAAAAAATAATTCTTCCAAATGCAAGCAAGTCAGCTTCTGCCTGGTGAAAGAAGCTTCTACCTGGTGAAAGAAGCTTTCTCGTTGGCATTTTCTTTGCAGCTATCTATCTGGAGAAGAGTTTTGGTGTATGATATCATTTGGATCTATGTCCCCATTCAAATCTCTTGTTGAACTGTAATCCCTAGTGTTGGAGGTGGGGCCTGGTGGGAGGCAATTGGATCATGAGGATGGTTTCTAATGGTTTAATCACCATCCCTCTAGTACTGATGTGGTTCTCACAAGAGCTGGTTGTTTAAAAGTATGTAGCATCTCCCCCATCTCTTTCTCTCTCTCGCTCTCCTGCTCCAGCCATGTAAAACTTGCCTGCTTCCCCTCCACCTTCCACCATGATTGTAAGGTTCCTGAGGCCTCCTTGGAAGTAGAAGCCAACATGCTTCCTGTACAGCCTGCAGAACCATGAGCCAATTAAACTTCTTTTCTTTATAAATTACCCAGTCTCAGGTAGTTCTTTATGGCAGTGTAAGAACAGACTAATACAGTGTAGTTCTCACACTGCCTAGCAGAACTTGAGTGTATTCTAAAGTCTTTCCATTAGGAAAACTCAAGGACCAATTCATGTCTCTGTCCTTTCATGAGGAAGATAATAACATCATTGGGTGTTGTTGCATGTTGCTTAGGTTAACACTGGCAAGAAGTGTGATTTTCATTATAAATGGAAGTGGGCAGAGCTCCTAAAAGTTGTGTTAAAGGCTCTGCCATAAATGCAAGTTCATCTTTGCAACTCTAAAATGTATTAAGACCTGATGTGAGAATAAGACTCTTCTGTCTCAGTTCAAATGAGTCACTACTGTAAGATACAAAACATACCAATGCAATTCGGATCATTACCATGTGCAGAATTTACAAAGAAGATATAAACTTTTCCTCCTGGGTAAGATGTAGCCGTGTGGAAGAGAGAACTGGTAATTCATACAAAATATGTATTGAGCCGATTCTTAGAAATAATATCTAGTCACGTAAAGAATTGAAGAGTACATCCAGAAAGATGCAATAGGTTTGGGCAGTGGCTCATGCCTGTAATCCCAGTACTTTGGGAGGCTGAGGTGGAAGGATTGCTTGATGCCAGGAGTTTAAGACCGGCTTGGGCAACACAGAAAGACCTTGTCTGCACAAAAATTAAAAATAATTTAAAAAAATTAGCCAGGTGTGTTGGCATGTACCTGTAGTTCTAGCGCCTCAGGAGGCTGATGCGGGAGGATCGTTTGAGTGCAGTAGTTTGAGGTTGCAGTGAGCTATGTTTGTGCCACTGCACTCCAGCATGGGTGACAGACTGAGATTCCCAACTCTACTAAGAAAAAAAAAGGTCCAATAAGAGGGTGGACAATAACATTACAGAGAATGCTGGCTCAGGGTGACACAGTTGGATTCACATAACAACTGTGTTAAAAAGAAATAAGTATAAAAATTATGAAAAATTTGATTTCTATTGGTGTCTTAGTCCATTTTCTGTTACTTATAATAGAATACCTGAAACTATGTAATTTATAAGAAAAAGGAATTTACTTCTTAAAGTTATGGGGCTGTGAAGTCCAAGGTTGAGGAGTGGCATCTGTTGAGGGCCTTCTTGCTGGTGGGGACTCTCCACAGAGTCCCTGGGGCAGTGCAGGGCATAATATGGTGAAAGGACTGAGAGTGCTAGTTCAGGTCTCTCTTCCTTTTCTTAAAAAGCCACCAGTCCCATCCCTGGGAAAGCCCATTAATCTATTAACCCGTTAATACGCAGATGGTTTAATCTATTTAGGAAGGCAAAGTCCTCATGACTCAATTGCCTGTTAAAGATTCCACCTCTCAATACTGCCACATTGGTGATTAAGTTTCAACATGAGTTTTTGTTTGTTTGTTTTGGTGTTTTGTTTCTTAATAGAGACAGGGTCTTGCTCTGTGACCCAGGCTGGAGTGCAGTGGTGCAATCACAGCTCACTGCAGCCTTGAACTCCTGGGTTCAAGCCATTCTCTCATCTCAGCCTACTGACTAGCTGGGACTATAGGTGCACATCACCACACTTCGTTAATTTTTTATTTTATTTTTTGTAGAGATGAGGGCTCGCTATGTTGGCCAGGCTGGTCTCAAACTCCTGGTCTCAAGCAATCCTCTCACTTCAGCCTCCCAAATTGCTGAGATTCCAGGCATAAGCCACTGTGCCCATCTCCACTTGAGTTTTGGAGAGGACAAATACTCCAGCCATAGCAATCAAAGGCTGGTGGAAAGGGAAGGGAGAATCCATGGTTATGGTTACAGAAACTCCTAAGTCAGGAGCCCTTTTAAAACACAAGGGAAATGGAATACAAAAAGGATAGTGTTTTCAGAGCATCCAAAAAAAAGCAAACTCAATCAATCAGGTTCAATCCCTACATATGGTTACATTTTGTAAAAATACGCTCAATGATCAATATATAGTGAAGTGATTATTAGGGCCAGACCAACAGAACACGCTAATGGGACAACACACACACAAACACACACACAGACACACACACACCTCAATGTTTGAAGGAGGTGTGACATTTTAGGTGCCAAATGAAATGTCTCTGTAATGTAATGATGTTTTCTGCTTCAGAGTTAGTCTACAATGTTTATTGGAGGCAAGATATGGCAGGCATCCTCTGGTGCCCTAGGTCTGTTGCTGGCATTCTTACAAAGCTTCCCTGCTGGATATCTAATCAGGAGACTATCTCCATGTCTAGACGGGGAGTTAAGACTGGCAGGGAATTCGCTGCGTTCATGCAGATAGCACAGGCTGGCGTAGCTTACTGAAAGTCTTTGACCACAAAGCCAACGCACAGCTCTGTTGTATAACAAGGGAAATGACTCCTGCTTCATGAATTGGGTTTTTAAAATTTCAATGGCTATATTAACCTAAGAACCTCCCACACATTATCTACCTAAAATACTGCTTGCTGAGATCATTCTTGGCAGGACCAATGGATAATCATAAATCATTATTTCCTAGTCTTCACATTGCCGGTAATAATAACAACTATTATTATTATTTGCATGTGTTATCTTACAATGCCCTGGGGGTATTTTCACCTCCGGATGCCCCTACCTTCCTCCTCATACGAGTCTTAAATTATCTTATGGCTTTGGCACCTTGTCAGTGGATGGTATGTCTGGAACAGATCAAAGTAAAACCAATGGCTAGCATGTGTAAAGTAATGAGAAAGGCAGCAGTGAACGAACTTCTCTGTTGTAAAGAAATAAAAAGTATATATAACCATCACGATAGTATTTATTGAATGCTTTCTGTGTGCTGGGCTGATTGCTAATCGCTTTGCACACATTATCTTTCTTAAACCAGTGAGTCAGAGCTCATATAATTATCCAAATGGGAGCTGGACTCTAGATGCAGGGATCTGGCTATGAGTGTGAGTTCTTAACTACTACTCTACCCAACAGAATATTTCAGGACACAGTATGATCATTATATGTGGGTTTTTTTTTCTTTTTTCCTTCTTCATTCAGGATCTTGGAGTCCTTTCAAAACATAAATAAATGTTTTTTTCTTTTCTGTAAAACAAACATTTTTGCTACAGTTTTTTTCTTTTTCAGTGTTTCCTTTTTTAAAATTTTTATTTTTGTACTAATTTCAACTTTTATTTGAGATTCAGGGGGGTACACGTGCAGGTTTGTTGCATGCATGTATTGTGCAATGCTGAGGTTTGGGATATGATTGATCACCTCACTGAGGCAGTGAGCATAGCACCCAATAGGTAGTTTTTCAACCCTTTCCCTCCACCTCCCTCCCCGTTCTAGTAGTCCCCAGTGTCTGTTGTTCCCATCTTTATATCCATGAGTACCCAATGTTTAGCTTCTACTTATAAATGAGAACATGCAGTATTTCATTTTCTGTTTCTGTGTTAATTCACTTAGGATAATGGCTGCATCCGTGTTGCTGCAAAGGACACGACTTTCTTCTTTTTTTTATGGCTGCATAGTATTACATGGTATGTATGCACCATGGTGTATATGTGCATTTTCTTTAGCCAGTCTACTGTGGATGGGCACCTAGGCTGATTCCATGTCTTTGCTCTTGTGAATTTAACATTTTTTCTATTTATTCTTTCTCCTATCAGAAAAATATAACTAAAGTAAAATGATGATCCCTTCAAATAAGAAATACTCTAAAGCATATTAGGGTGAGAAATATATGAACAATGCTTGCTATTTTATGCCAACTGAAACCAGAAGTGGGGTTGTAGGTGGTTCCACTGCATAGCACCTTCTCAATGTAGAATCAATGACTTCCCTCCAGACATGTTTCATTGATGGTTTCCACAAAGTTGCCAAAAGGATATGCCTCAATGTAAGATTTCCCCACAAGACAATCTGTGCAAACCTGTTTCTCATGTTTTGCTGAATGCCTTGTCATTTTGAAGAAATAAAAATCTCAGAAGGGCAGCAATTTGGACATTCCTGTATATTCCCTGCTGTGCTTATTTGTGACAGGACGATGCAGATTGATCTTGCAAGCATTTTTCTCTTTAGCCCTGGCTGGGATTTTTTCTTTCCAAAGCTCTGAGCAGAGAGGAGAGCCTGTCTTTTGGAGCTGCCTTCAAAAGGAGTAATTGCTCAGGCTGACCGTATTGTCTGCTTTCTGTCAATAGGACTTCAGGCAACGTGTCAATGGCTCTTTAAGAAAGTCCTTTTGTGGTGTGGGCAACATTTAACACCGATAGGGCCTTTTTTTTTTTTTTTTTTTTTTTTTGAGACGGAGTTCTGCTCTTGTTACCCAGGCTGGAGTGCAATGGTGCGATCTCAGCCCACCGCAACCTCCGCCTCCCAGTTTCAAGTGATTCTCCTGCCTCAGCCTCCCGAATAGCTGGGATTACAGGCATGTGCCACCATATCCAGCTAATTTTGCATTTTTAGTAGAGACAGGGTTTCTCCGTGTTGGTCAGGCTGGTCTTGAACTCCCAACCTCAGGTGATCCGCCCACCTCGGCCTCCCAAAGTGCTGGGATTACAGGTGTGAGCCACTGCGCCTTTTAATGAAGTTGAGTGGGCATGTCAGGAAAAGCCAGCGGGTGGGAGAAAGAATGTGACATATCGACACCATGGCAATCAGGCTTTGCCAGAGGAGTCTCTTTTACAAACTCAAGCCCAAGCAATTCCTGACCAAATCTTCCCCATCTGATCTGTCTCTCTTCTCTCCTCATCCACTTTCCTTGTCACTTTCTGCCTCTCCTCATAGTTCCTCATTTTGCTAACGTCACGACTGCAATATACCCTCTTGCCATTTAAAAAGTGACATCAAACCAAAGGAGGGAGCCGGGCATGGTGGCTCATGCCTGTAATCCCAGCACTTCGAGAGGCCGAGGTGGGCAGATTGCCTGGCTTCAGGAGTTCCAGACCAGTTTGGGTAACATGGTGAAACCCTACAAAAAAATACAAAAATTAGCAGGGTGTGGTGGTGCACGCCTGTAGTCCCAGCTACTCTGGAGGCTGAGGCAGGAGAATTGCTTCAGCCCAGGAGGCAGAGGTTGCAGTGAGCTGAGATTGCACCACTGCACTCCAGCCTGGGCAGTGGAGCAAGACCTTGTCTCAAAAACCAAAACAAAACCCCAAATCCCCAAAACCAAAGGAGGAATGGAAAAATATTTTTTGTAATTCAGTTTCCCTTTACTCTTGTATTCATACCTCTTCACCGTTAGCACTTAATTGCTTTTAATCAGTTAAAGTTCTTCATACCGTATATACTAGAGCAGTGGTCCCCAATCTTTTTGCCACCAGGGACTGATTTCGTGCAGGAAAACTTTTCCACTGACATTGGGGAGGGGTGGTTTTGGGATGATTCAAATGCATTACATTTATTGTGCACTTTAGTTTTATAATAATTACGTTGTAACATATAATGAAATAATTCTACAACTCACCATCATGTAGGATCAGTCTGAGCCCGGAGCTTGTTTGCCTGCAACTAGACGGTTGTATCTGGAGGTGATGGGAGACAGTGCCAGACCATCAGGCATTAGATTCTCATAAGGAGCACGCAACCTAGATCCCTCGCCTGCGCAGTTCAATATCGGGTTCACACAGCTATGAGAATCAAATGCCGCCGCTGATCTGACAGGAGACGGAGCTCAGGCAGTAAGGAGCAATGGAAAATGGCTGTAAATACAGATGAAAGTTCGCTCACCTGCTGCTCACCTCCTGCTGTGCAGCCCAGTTCCTAACAGGCCATGGACCAGGACTGGTCCACTCGGCCACTCAAAGTGCTGGGATTACAGGCATGAGCCACAGTGCCCAGCCACCTCCTTTGGTTTGATGTCACTTTTTAAATGGTAAGAGGGCATCCTGCAGCCGTGATGTTAGTAAAAGGAGGAACTGTGATGGAGAGGCCACTACTGTTCCATGGCCTAGGGGTTTGGGGTCCCCCGCATTAGAGTAATAAAGTGTCAGCTACCAAGACCTAGAGATCAGGGAAGTAGCCTGTAGTCTTCACGATGCTGCTGTCTTGTAATATGAACTTGGACAACTCTAAGGGATTTTAGGTTTTATTCTCTTCTGGAAAACCCATCGATGAGTGTACATTCACGCTTTTGAATTCTGACTGCGTGGTAGCATCCCCTGAGAGTTTAAAAAAGAATCCAATGCCAGGTTCTGCTCCTGGAGGTTGTGACTTACATGTGGTGGGCTGGGGCATGGCCCCTCAGTGTGGTCCACGGGCTCATAGCATCAGCATCACCTGGGAGCTGTTGGAAATGCAGAATTTTGGGTCCCAGCCCCAGCCTGCCACACCAGAATCTTCATTTTAACAGGATCCATATGTACATTGAAGTTTCTGAAGCATTGGTTGTGGGTGATGTCTCATATCTTTCTAGTTTGCTTTTTCTTTGTGAATAAAGCCATACATACCCAAATTAGAAAGTACCAATTTTATATTAGGACGCCCTTCCCAGGCAATCCATCCATGAAACACATTCACCTCAGAAACCTTCGTATGCCTAAATATGACATACACACTTAAAGTTTGCAAAAAGATTTATTTAGTGGCTGCTTGCTCTCACAGGCCTTTAATTTAATGCTGGATAAATTTGGAGCCAAGAAGGAATCTTAAACCTCCTTTAAAGTAAATCCTCCGCCTGCTCATCATTTTGTTAATTCTAAACCAAAGCTAAGCCCCCAAAAAACATCTACTCTAATTCCGGGGGCACCATGTGATATTTTAGAAAGAAATTATATGTTAACAATTTGCAACCACAGATTCCCAGATGACCAGTAACTGGAAGAGTAGGCATAACTCACAAAGAATAAAGAAAAATGGAGACGTTCCTCCAGCGAAGGCTTTATTTTTTTATTTTGGAAATTGGCTTCCTTATTTTGGCATTTTTCTTCCTAGATGTGGAGCAGCAGAATGATGGCTGCTTGCCATGTGCTTCATTCAATTTTAAACGCTTCTGATCATAATATTTGTGTTTAACTACCACTATTTTCTTCTTTTAATCTACCTGCTTAATGACAGCTCAAATATGCATTTGCTGTAAATTGTTGCAGTTTTCAAGGTCTTTGCTAAAATTACGTAAGTAGATACAGTTGCTCTTCTTTATTGGTTACTTTAAGAAGGTAACAGTCTTAGGCACTGACATACTATAAATCATCTTCTTTATCTTCTTTTCCATTCACCTCTCTTCCCTTTGGAATAACCATGCAGCATTTGCATACTCAGTTAAAATGCTTTATGCTTTGCACTGCCGGTATATTCTGTTATAGTAAAATAACTGCAGATTTTTCTTCTGTAAAAAGAGTTCAAATAAAAACATCTTTAAAAATGCCAATTTTTTTCCCCTTTGGTATATAGTTGGATTAAAGATCCAGAGGGTCTATAGATCATCAAAGATTACTTCTGACTTCAGAGTCAAAATGAAGAAGTTTGAATCTTTTGAACTAATGTCACTTTTATTTCCCAAATGTGAGTCATGTAATAGTTTGCAAATGCGAAGAAATGTGTTCTAAAAACACCCAGAAAGCATGAAGCTGAAAGTGATCAAAGGAGGAGAAGATTAATACTTTAGCATCCCATATGTTAATGAATTTCTAAAAATACATTCTGTCTGCATTGCTACTTTCAAATAAAAGCTTCTGTTTCCTGTGGGCACAAGGGATCATCTGTGAGTCTTCTGACCCAGGGAAGAAGGAAGATGCAGCTCATGGCTAAAGCTGAGGAACCTGACTTGACCTTATTAGCAGTTCCTAACAAGGTGGGATTTGAAGAAAACAGGAAAATCATCCCAGTAATATATACTGTTCAAATATTGTGACCCTGCCTTATCCAATTTTGTTATTCACATAAGTTGGTTCACACACTTCTATAAAGCAGTTCAAATTCTTAATGAATATCTACATCTACATACACACACACATACATACATGCATGTATATCTACACAGGCATGAATGCATGCACATACATAAAAGATAGATGATAGATAAGTAATAGGTATATAGATAATAGAAAAATAAATGGATAATAGATAGATGACAGATCGATACACAGATGCTATAACAGATACATAATAACTATATGAATGCATGATAGAAAAATAGATGATAGGTAGGTAGAGAATAGATAGATGAATGGATAAATAGATGATGGATGATATATAAATACAAAGATAGATAACAGACGAATTGGATGGATGGAAGATAGATGAATCGATGGAATAAATATATAACAGCCTGATAGATGGATGTGATAGATAGATACATAGATAGATGATAGGTAGATAGATAATGGATAGATAGATGATAGGTAGATGGTAGATAAAGAAATACATGATAGACTAGATACACAACAGCTAGATGTATAGAAACACACACACATATATATATATACACACATACATACACACACACACACACACACACGTAGATGCTAAAGGGGCAGATATTTGGAGTCACAGCAATCCACGTATCTTTTACTTCTCAAAATGAAAATGCCCTGTATTAGGATTGTCAGGTCTAGCAAACAAAAATACAAAATGTCCAATTAAAAGTGAGTTTCAGATTAATGATGGATCATTTTTAGTATGACTTATTAAATATGTAGGATATACTTACAATATATATTTTAAAATAATTGTTTATCTTCAAACCTAAGTTAAATCAAAGTCTTATATTTAATCCTGCAACCTTAATAAGTACAGGGAATGGTGCATCTTCAATGCCTCAGAAGGCAGGTGTGGGCTGACGTGGTGGCTCATGCCTGTAATCCCAGTACTTTGGGAGGCCGAGATGGGTGGATCACCCGAGGTCAGGAGTTCAAGACCAGCCTGGCCAACATGGTGAAACTCTGTCTCTATTAAAAATCCCCCCCAAAAATTAGCCTGGTGTGGTGGTGCACACCTGTAATCCCAGCTACTCGGGGGGCTGAGGCAGGAGAATCGCTTGAATCTGGATGGCAGAGGCCACAGTGAGTCAAGATCATGCCACTGTGCTCCAGCCCGATGACACAGCTAGACTCTGTCTCAAAAAGCAAAAAGAAAGACAGCAGGTGTGTATAGGATGACACGTGCCTGGGAGGAGAGATGAGTGGCTACTTGGAGACTTAGAACTGCAGGAATAGGCTTGGCGTGGAGGAACCGGCTGTCCCCAAAAAGGACGAGGTAGACATTCTGGGAACTTTTGCCCAACTGATAACTTGGCCCAGAGCTGACCTTGCTACTGGGGCCATGTTCAGGGGAGCAAATTACTGTCTCTCCATTTGCTGGAGAAACAGTCGCCACGGAGTGAATTAATGAGTGTTTCTTTGTTCCTAAGTACAAGTGCATCTTGACCAGTTTATCTCTGGGTGTCCTGCAGCCCCCCCTTTTTTTCTGTCTACCTTTTCTTTCTGAGCAGGCCACCCTTTCCTTCTGTCACCTGCCTTGCCGCAGCAACCTGTGCTCTTCATGCATTCGCTTATTTAGTAAAATAAAGTAAAAAGTTACTTATAAATGGCATCCACTGTTGCAAACATGCTCTCATTGAGTTTTGTTGGGCTTACCATTGCTGTCTTCTTCCCTTTTCCCTTGTCTCACATGTCTAAATGGATGACAGATAGACAGAATAGAGACCTAATGGCTAGACGGATGGTGGATGATAGAGAGTAGACAGATAAATAGATAGATGATAAGTAGTTAGATGATAGGCAGATAGGTAGATGAATTTGAGTGGAGAGTTGGAGGCATCAGCGTATGAGGAGTTAATATGAAATTGAGTCACCTCCTCCCATAATTTAGAGAATCTCTGATATATGCAGAGCCCAGAAGTCCAACAAGAAGATGCTTTTGTCTCCTTCGCTGCATTGCATTAAGTATTTGGCACATGACATTGCATTTTATTTTAATGGATATCTATCTATCATCTATCTATGTCTCATCTATTATATAACTATCTACCTTTTATCATCCATTCATCTATTATCTATCTGTCTATCTTTCTAGGTATTATTCATTCATCTATCTATCCATTAATCTATTCTCTACCTAACTGCCTATCATCTATCTGCCTACTTATCATTTATTTATGTATCTGCTATCTATCATCCATCCATCTAGCTATTATGTAACTGTTCTATCATCCATTCGTTCATCTATTATCTACCATTTATCTGTCATCTACCTATCTACCTATCTATTATCATTCATCTATCAAGCTATTATATATTTTTTCTATCTACCTATCCATCTTTCATCCATCCATTCATTTGCTATCTATCTTTCTATGTATCATCTATTCATCTATCCATCCATTTATCTATTCTCTACTTATCTGCCTATTATCTACCTATTTACCAATCATCTATTTATCTATCTACTATCATCTATCCATCTAGCTATTGTGTATCTCTTCTATCATGTATTTCTTTATCTATTATCTACCTACCCATCATCTATCTATCTCATCCATCTATCAAGCTATCTGTTATATATTTATTCCATCTATCCATTTATCTTCCATCCACCCATTCATCTATTATCTATCTTTCTATCTTTATATTATCCATCATCTATCTATCCATTCATCTATCTATTCTCTACCTATCCACCTAGCTATCATCTGTTTATCTATCATGCATTCACATAGGCATTATGTATCTATTATATCATCTGTCTATCAATCATCTATTATTCATTTATCTATCTATTATCTATGTACCTATTACTTATCTATCATCTATCTGTGATGTATGTGCATGCATTTATGCCTGTCTAGATGTAGATGCATGTATGTATGTGTGTATGTATGGCTATATGTAGATGTAGATATTCATCAAGGATTTGAACTGCCTTATAGAAGTGTGTGAACTAACTTATGTGAATAATAAAATTGGATAAGGTAGGGTCACAATATTTGAACACGACTTTGTGGGGGGAAAATAATATTTCTGCCCAGTATATGAGAAGATGAATTTTGCCTCAAGGAGTAGGGTAGAGATACACACGCTAATTCATATATATACATATATATATATACACACACACACACATATACACATATGTGCATATATACACACATACACATACATACACACACATACACCCCACGATCCAAAACCCTCTACCTATTCTGATCCTACAGTATTATGAATTTTATTTCCATATAAGCTGCAAACCCCCTCTGTTGAGTGCAGGCCACAGGCTCCAATATTTGACACTCATGTCATGGCTGGTCTCACAGCTAAGACCTTACATTGGATCTCGCATTCTTCACTGTGCAAGTCATTGCATTCCTTCATTCTTAATTGTTTTGGCTTATCAGATGCTCACTCAAGGGTATTTTCGCCTGGGCAGGGCTGTGTGCAGGAAGTTTCCTTGCCAAGTGGTTTATGGGTCAAGTGTGAAACTGGGAAGAGAGAAAGGCAAACAAGATTGGGTTGTGGTCTTCGTCCCTGTTACAGACAACGGGGGTCTTATCTAACCTGGACTTGAGAAATGTGTCTCAGAACTGTCCTCCCAAGGGCTGCAAGCAAAGGCATTTGTCCAGCAGCCTGCAATTCTCCAGGTGCAGAGGCTGCATCATCTTGTTTTGGAGCGGAACTGGGGTCTGCTCACCCAGTGCAGTAAGACCAGATGTCTACAGCGAGGTTTGCAGTGGGAGAAAGGAGGGTGTTTATTTGCAGGGAACCAAACAACGAGAATTGGGCAGCTCATGGTTAAACCCTGGCCTTCATGATGGCTTCTTGGTATGAATTCTTTAATTCATGGAGGCAGAGGTTACAGGCAAAGTCATAAATCAATGCATGGAGGTTATACATTGGTTTGACCTAAAACGGAGAGAAATCCCAAAGCAGAGGCTTACGGGTCTAGGTAGATTCAAAGTCCCTCTGATTTGTAATCAGTGAAGCAGGCAAAGCTTTGTCTTAAAATTTGGGATCAGCAGGAAAGAAGGTTCATTCTGACCCAGGGCCGTGACATCCAGGCCCCTTGTGAAGAAATTGAGAACAAGGAATTGTGCTCAGAGTGTAACCCCCAGTCCCCCTTATCTGCGGTCTGGGGAGAGGGTAGTAGATTTATTGGGTGGAGGTCTGAGTTTCTGCAAACACAACTCAGGGACACATGCTAAGATGTTATATTTAGTTCTTGTAGGGGAGCCGAGCATCTCGTGACTCTAACTTCTTCCTTGGCAATTGTTTTAAGCTACGATTACCTTCTTGCTTATCAGGCTGCTCATTGACTTCTCAGAGCCAGCTATATGCCTGGAATTTCCCTCCAAGGAACTCAAGAGTTTCTTGCAAAAGTCAAACCATTTGCAGAGAAGGAAGGTGGCAGGAGGGGAAGGTTCCACCGCACACCTGAGACAAGCCAGCCACGAGACACCTGGGGAACATGGCAAAAGCTGCAGGCGACTGGCCATGGTGGCATTGACTGTAGTAAGAGGTGCAGTTGGCAGGATCGACTGTGGAGCACAAGTGTCCTACATAGAGGGGTGTGTACAAGCAAAGAAATTGCAAGTTTGCAATACAAAACATTTTAAAATTTAGAGCAAGGGTCAAATTGATGTGACAGCTTGGTGAGCTCATGGAACCCAAGTATTTGGTCAAGCACTAGCCTAGGCATTGTCGTGCAGGTATTTTCTAGATGAGATTAATGCTGAAATCTGTAGACCTTGAGTAAAGCAGATTGCCTGCCATGAGGTACGTGGGCCTTGTCCAATCAGCTGAAGACCGTAAGAGAAGAAAAGACTGTGGGCCCTGGAGGAGGAAGAAATTCTGCCTCCACACAGAGGACTTTGGGCTTGAGCTGTAGCATCAGCTCTTACAGGCCTGAGCCCCCACGCCCCGCCTCAATACTGTATTCTTACAACACAGTAAGCTAGAGAAAAGAAAATGTCATGAAAGAAAATCATAAGGAAGAGAAAATAGATTTGCTATTTATTTATTTATGATGTTAGCAAATACGTTCTTTTTTTTTTTTTTTGAGATGGAGTCTCACTCTGTCACCCAGGCTGGAGTGCAGGGGCATGATCTCGGCTCACTGCAAGCTCTGCCTCCTGGGTTCATGCCACTCTCCTGCCTCAGCCTCCCGAGTAGCTGGGACTACAGGCACTCGCCACCACGCCCTGCTAATTTTTTTTTGTATTTTTAGTAGAGACGGGGTTTCACCGTGTTAGCCAGGATGGTCTCGATCTCCTGACCTCGTGTCCGCCCTCCTCGGCCTCCCAAAGTGCTGGGATTACAGGCGTGAGCCACCATGCCCATCCAATATATTCTTTTTTTAAACTTTCATTTTCAGTGGATCATCCTAAAGGTCTCCATTCTCGCTGTCTTCACGTTGAGGAGCAGGAGGAGGAAAAGGAGGGGTTGGTCTTGCTGTCTCAGGGATGGCAGAGGTAGAAGAAAATTCACGTATAAGTTGAAAGCTGTGTTTTTCAAGGGTCAACTACATGCACACACAAACACATTCTATTAGTTCTCATTTATCCTGACTAATACATCAGGCAAGAGGTGTAATGCACATTAATAGTATAAATTCAGTTTTCCACTCACTTGGTATCCTTGCAAATGGTGAAATTATACATTGCACAGTTGTTGAACATGCTACATGGGACATGAACATTTACGTCTGTTGTAAAACCTATGAGCGGAGAGTGCAAACCAGAAAAGGAAACCATTTTCGGGCCTCTGAGAAGCTGTGCTGTGCATGTGTATAGGAAACCTCACACCCTCAAAGTCACTAGAAACCAGGGTATTTAACCACATGGTCTGAGCCACCAGAACTGCTCCAAACTGGAGGGCAGTTTGTAATTGTAGTGATTCTTTTGTTGGTTGTCAACTTACAGGCCATGCCTTGTCCTTTTTTCTTTCTTTCTTTGGAGACAGGGTCTTGCTCTGTCTCCTAGGCTGGAGTGCAGTGGTGCAATCATAGCTCACTGCCACCTTGACCTCCTGGGATCAAGTGATTCTCCTACCTCCCACTCCCAGGTAGCTGGGAATACAGGTGTGCACCAGCATGTTGGGCTAATTTTTTTATTTTTTATAGACAAGGTCTTGCCATGTTGCCCAGATTAATCTTTAACTCCTGGGCTCAAGCGATCACCCTACCCCAGCCTCCCAAAATGCTAGAATTACAGGCATGAGCAATAATGTCTGGTCTTGCCTTGTCCTTTGAAAAGAAGGAGGAGGCTTCAGGAAAGAAGAAACAGAATAACATAAGATATACAAAACGCAACTGAAAATAGGTTATAAGGAATACAGATTATAAATGAGTGATAGAAAACCAGGGTGATAAGATAGTGAAGGCTGACAATGGAGGATGAACACAGATGGTGATGTGTGTACTTTCTGGCAGTCTAAAGAAAGAAAGAACATAGTCCTTGAGAGTTTTCAATATTAAATAGAAGAAAGTGTGGTGCTATTTAAGAAGCAAGTCCTTTTTTGATACTGGACTCCCATTTTCTTGGGACTTCCTATATATATAGAGGAGAGATACATAAAGTGGACCCAGTCTTTCCAGATATTTCAGGAGCTGACTCAGTAATCAATTTCACAGGGATGTTTATAAATGCATGCTTTAATAGCAGTTGCTGGTAGCTCTTGAAACACAAATACCAAGGCATGGCAGTAATAATCAAATTATCTCCAGCCTGGGTGACAGAGAGGGACTCTGTCTCAAAAAAAAAAAATAGCTAGTCTGATTGAAATAAGAAGATATCTCATTATGGTTTCAATTTGCTTTTCTCTGATGATTAGTCATGTTGAGCAATTTTTCATATGCTTTTTGGCCATTGATATGTCTTCTTTTGAAGACTGTGTGTTCATGTTCTTTGATCACATTTTAATAGGGTTATACGGATTTTTTTCATTATTGTTGAGTTCCCTGTAGATTCTGAATATTAGTTGGATGCAGAGTTTGCAAATATTTTGTCCCATTTTGTAGGTTATCTCTTCCTGATTGAACCTGATATACTAGAGATTCTGCATATGTTGCCAACATAGGAAGGCTCACTCTAAGAGAAACTTCAAGAACCCCACACTCCCGGCATTCACTCCCTTGTATAATCATTTTCCCTGAGTGTAGGCAGGATGCACCACTTGCTTCTAATGAACACAATGTGTCGACTGCGATGGAATGCAATTACCAAAATTAGGTTACAAAAAGGCTGTGGCTTCCATATCCCTCATCCCCCCTCACTGGCTTGATTGAGTGCTTGCTGTGAGGGAAGCCAGCCTTTGCATTGTAAGCTTCCCAATGGAGAAGTCCACGTGACTCAGAATGAAAGGAACCTTCTGGACAACAGCCAGTGAGGAACCGAATCCCACCAACAGCAATGTGAGTGAGCTTGGAAGCAAATCCCTCTGCAGTCAAGCCCTGAGATGCTGTAGCCCCCACCTCCACTTCAACTGCAAACTCCTAAGAGACCCTCAGCTGTGAGACCCAGCTAATCATGCCGGCTCATTCTCAGATTCCAAGCCCACAGAAACCAAGACAATACATGTGTGTTGTGTGTGGCTTTAAACGGCTCAGTGTTGGGGTTAATTTGTTACACAGCCATAACTAACGGGGTTATGAGTCACTACCAAGGATAATATATATTTAACCTTTCTAAAGTGTGTTTTATCATTGAATCTGTTTTGAATGAACCATCCTGTGAGGTTAAGATTCTGTGGACTACCTACTCATGGAGCGAAATTCTGTCCTAGAATGTGGAGGAAGTTTTTTCATCCTGGAAAAATATACATAGGCAGTAATGACAAACCTGCAGCATTATTGCTAATAATAATGATAATTATTATTAGTATTACCATTATTTTATGTTACAGGATATCTATTCATGAGGTACTGGTTGTCTACCAAGTCAAACCTTCTCAATCTTTGTTCTTACCCCAGTCAGGCTTCACCAGAATTCCAGGGAATCCAGGCTGGCTGAACTCACTCAGTTCTCAGAAGAATGTCTTCAGCTTTCCAGCACTCAGGATCAGAAGAGAGAAGGAGCCATCCTTCACCCGTGGAGGACGGAAGGAGATGGAGAACTAGCTTCCTCTTTCATCTCCCCAGTGCAGCCTTACAGTTATCCTAAAAAAAACTATAGTTGCCACTTTGGCAGCAAATCCAGTCATAAATCCTCAAATGCGCTTTTCCTCTTTTCCTGTTTCACGTCCTTCCCTCCACTTCCTGAGCTCCTGCTCCCGGGAGGGAATGGGCTCCATTTCCAAATAAATAATTGCACAGAAACCTCTGTCTCCTCTTCTGCCCGGAGTGCTTCTGTGAGGATAGGTTACCTACAAGATAAATTATTGGAGACACTAAAAACAAACAAAAAAGAGTGCATGGTGTTCTTGGAAATCAATTCATTGTATTTTTGTAACATCTACAAAATAACATCGTCTTTATTCTTAAAATAATAATTCATAGGACCTTTCTGGATATCTGGTTCTTAATTAGTCCCAGATGAAAGTTATGGAAAGAAAAATAACAACTAGAAGTATTCTGGTTAAGTATTTGAATTGTGAGAAGAAAGAAAAAATCTTAGAAATACCTCACAGAAAAGTGCTCACACACACACACGCACATACACACACGCAACACACACACTCACACATACACATGCATATAAACACACACATACACACATGCATATACACATGCACACACACACGTGCACATACACACATGCACATACATGCACATACACACGAGTGCACACACATGCATGCACACACACATGTGCACACACGCACACATACAGTACACACACGTGCATATACAAACACATGCACACACACGCACACATACACACACGCACACACACACACTCATGAACATACATGCACATACACATACACACGCACATATATGCACACATGCACATACACACATACATGCACACACACGCACATACACACATGCACATGCACACACACACGCATACATACACATGCACACACATGCACACACGTGCACACACATACTCACATGCACGTACACACATGTGCACACACATACACACATGCACATACACACACTCATGAACATACACGCGCACACAGACATACACACACGCACATATACGCACACATGCACATACATGCACATACACACAAGTGCATGCACACATGCACACACGTGCACACATGCACACGTACAGTACACACACGTGCATATACCCACACATACACACACGCACATACACACACATGCACGCATGCACATGCACACACACGCACACATGCACATGCACACACGTGCACACACACATACTCACATGCACATACACACATGTGCACACACATACACACATGCACATACACTCATGAACATACACACACACATACACACACGCACATATATGCACACATGCACATACACACATACATGCACACACACACATGCACACATGCACATGCACACACACACTCACATACACATGCACACACATGCACACACACATACACACACATGCACATACACACATGCACATATATGCACACACGCACATACACACACACGCACACACACAGTATCAAACTGATGAGGGGCTAATACCTAAACTATACAAAGTATGCCTATTAATATTATTTTTAAAAAATAATCTTTCTACTTTTTTTTTTTGAGACAGAGCCTCACTCTGTCACCTAGGCTGGAGTGCAGTGGTGCTATCTTGGCCCACTGCAAGCTCTGCCTCCTGGGTTCAAGCAATTCTTGTGCCTCAGCCTCCCGAGTAGCTGGGATTACAGGTGTGCACCACCACGCCCAGCTAATTTTTTGTATTTTTAGCAGAGATGGGTTTTCGCCATGTTGGCCAGGCTGGTCTCAAACTCCTGGGCTCAAGCAATCCTCCTCCCTCGGTCTACCAAAGCGCTGGGATTACAGGCATGAAGCACTGCTCCTGGCCAGTACGCCTATTAAGATGAAAATAAAACCCACAAAGAAAGGCAAAATGGGTAGGAATGATAATTCTTACAAGAAGAAACTCGAATAGTTTAAATGCATATAGCAGACAGGGTGATCTCTCCCATCCCAAAGATGTCATGTCCTACTTCCCAGAGCCTATACAACTGTTATGCACCATGGCAATAGGAAATTCAGGTTGTATATGGAATTAAGTTTTCTCTCATCAGTTGATTTTAAAATAAGGAGAGTATCCTGAGTAACACAGGTGGCCCCTTGTGACCACTAAGGTCCTTAAAATGTTGGGGGGAGGGAGAACTGGAGAGATGGCAACTTGAGAAAGACTAGACCCAGTGGCTGTGGCTGGCTTTGCAGATGGAGAAAGGGGCTGCGGGTCAAGAAACATTGGTAGCTCCCATTAAACCAAAAGTAATTGAGACAGATTTCAATCAGTTTAGAAAGTTTATTTTGCCAAAGTTAAGGGTGTGCCCTTGACACAGCCTCAGGAGGTCCTGATGACATCTGCCTAAGCTGGCTGGAGTACAGCTTGGTTTTATGTATTTTAGGGAGACCTGACACATCAATCAATACATGTAGGATGTATATTGGTTTGGTCCAGAAAGGCAGGACAACTCAAAGTGGCAGGCAGAGGGGCTTCCAATTGGTTGAAAAGGTTATTATCAATAGAAAGGAATGTCTGGGTTATGATAAGGGGTTGTAGAGACCAAGGTTTTATGATGAAGATGAAGCCTTCAGGTAGCAGGCTCCAGAGACAATAGATTGTAAAGGTTTCTTATCAGAGTTAGAGAGTCTGTTCTATCAGTGATTCCAAAAGGGAGGAGGGCATGATGAGGCATGTCCAGCTTCCACTTCCCATCACGGCCTGAACCAGTTTTTCAGGTTAACTTTGGAGTGCCCTTGGCTGAGAGGAGGGATCAGTTCAGATAACCAGGGAGCGGGGGTGGGGGGTGGGGGGTTGGGAGGGGGTGTCAGAATTTTATTTTTAGTTGACACTCCTAAAAGCTAGAAATGGCAAGAAAACAGATCCTCCCTGTGTAGAGCCTCCAGAAGGAATGGGGTCCTGCCAATATGTCAATTTTATCCCAGGGAGACTCATTTTGGACTCTGACTTTCGTAACTGGAAGATGCTCAATGTGTGTTGTTTTAAGCCACTGAACTTGTGGGAATGCATTGCAGCATCCCTAGAAAACTCATTCAATGAGTACGAGGAGATGCCAAAATCAAAATGTAATGAGAAATAAAAATGAACATAATAAGATATCACTTTATACAATTAGAGGAGAGGGAGGAGGAGTAAGAAGAGAGGGAGAAAGAGGAAAAACATGTTTTGTTGCATTTTTTTCAGGCAGTGTTATTACTGAGTCAGTGTTTTTCCTATCCTACAGGAGTACATGTTAATAAGGCAGCCTGTTATTGAAACATGGTACAGACAAGGCCAGTTTCAGTCTTGCAAATGGATGAGAGAAAGCCTGGAATATTCCTGGCTGGTTTATCAACCTACTGTCCTCAAACGGGGTACTGAAATATTTGACTAAAATGTTCTCATTTTATCACCCTACAGACCCATGTAACAGCAACCACAGGAGACTTACACACTCATCATCCTGCTATTCAAATTTCCCTACAAGACAAATGCACTCCAGGCCCTTTGCACCTGCTGGCCCCTCTTCTTGGAAGCTTCTTTCTCCAAAAACTGAATTATTTATTCCAACACCACCTCCTCAGAACAGCTTTTCACCTGTCTCTTTCCAAAATTACCTTCTCCTTCCTCTTTGCCCTGATTCACTTTTGGAAACAGTTCCTATGTGAGGTTAGTGTTTATTGTACTGTGTCTGACTCTTTGCCTAGAATGTGAACTCAATGGAAACGTCAGTGTTCTCACTCATGGCCCTGTCTAGGGTTAGGGGTAGGGGTAGGGTTAGGGTTAGGGGTAGGGTTAGGGTTAGGGGTAGGGTTAGGTTAGGGTTAGGCATCCTGGAGCCATTAATAGCTATTGAAAGAATGAATGAGCATGGCCAGGTCTATGTATAGAGGTTCGACTTCTGGACAGGGACATAATATCTTCTTAAGCAGTGAGGAGGACAGCAAGAGCCATAAGCTGTCACAGGGAAAGAGTAGAAGTGCACCTATTGCCAGTGGAAATCAGAGTTAGGGGACACTGCATGGGTCTCTCTGATTCTGAGACACCCGACTGCATTGTGAGCCTCCTTCCTTGAGTGGTTCTGGGCCCCAGCTACCTGTGATGGCCTTTAAGTTTACTTTGGAAGTCACCTGTGAGCGTCCAGAAACACCTGCACCAATGGTTCTGCCTATAGGGATTGGACTTCATTGGTCCTGGGTGTATTCTGGATTCTGGGAGTGCAAATGTTCCATTGCCAAAGGTCCATGGCCAAATCTACATCCTATATGTCTGTGGTCTTGGGACACTTAGAAGTTTTCTATACACATTTTTCAAAGAGTTGTTCCAATAGAGAGGCAACATATCTCTAGCCTTCTCTTTCTCTTTCCCCCATACTATTTCTCAATAGAAGAGTTGATGTCTACTGCCAACTGGAAAACACTCACTTGGCACACTGCACATCTTTTCCCCTATGTGATTCTATATGCGAGACACAATGTCCCTCCTTTTATCCCTTCAACTCCTCCCTGGTCTTCAAATTGCATCATACATCATGTGCTGACACTAGCTACCTTTGTTTAGGGTCTACACTTTTGTTCTCATGGCATCTCTTGAGGTAGCCCATGAATTCCTACATTGCTTCTGAGAATAAATGACAGGCATTCTTTAGGGTTGAAAAATATTGGCCATTCTCTTTGGGAGCTAAAAGGAAAATATTGCCCACTCAATCACTTTCTCTTTATTACTTTCCATTTCTATTCTTTATGATACTCGTGGAAAATTAAAATTCGGCCAGTTCCACTTATGGCTTAACACATGGCCAAAAAACAGAGTTGGCCTCAAATAAAAGAAAATTACAGCATTTTTCTCCCTGTAGAGAACTATATTTCATAAATATAAATGGATAGTACAACGACTCTTACATCCTTAAGGGATAGACACCCATGTGCAGACACATGTTTTGTCTAAATCAAGTTTAAAATTGGGTTTGATTTACTCTTCTGAGGAAAATACGACCTTCTTTATAAGAAAGATTGGTAAATTCAAGATGTCGCATTTTCCCTGACCCATGGCATCCTCTGCCTCCCACATCCCAAACCAATTTGATGCTCACATGTGTTTCTCTCCTGGGATCTAGGCATTATCATATCCATTTACAGGTTGTTAGACTCGGAAGAAGAACATTCGCACTCCCAGAATTCAGACTACACCCAGTTCCAGTGAAGTCAAATCTATGTAGTTAGAACCATAGGTGCAGGTGTTTTTGGAAGCTCACAGGTGACTTCCAAAGTCACCTTAACGGTCATCACAGGTGACTTCACTGTGTATCTGGAGCCAAAACCACTTATGGAAGAAGTCTGATATGGTTTGGTTGTGTCTCCACCCAAATCTCATCTTGAATTCCCACGTGTTGTGGAAGGGGCTTGGTGGGAGGTAATTGAATCATGGGGGCAGGTCTTTCTTATGCTGTTCTTGTGATAGTGAATAAGTCTCGTGAGATCTGATGGTTTTATAAAGGGGAGTTTTCCTGCACAAGCTCTCTCTTTGCCTGCTGCCATCCATGTAAGACTTGACTTGCTCCTCCTTGCTTTCTGCCATGATTCTGAGGCCTCCCCAGCCAAGTGGAACTGTGAGTCCATTAAACCTCTTTCTTTTATAAATGTCCCAGTCTCAGGTATGTCTTTATCAGCAGTGTGAAAATGGACTAATACAATGTCTCACCATGCAGTTGGGTGTCTCAGAATCAGAGAGACCCATGGAGTGTCCCCTAACTCTGATTTCCACTTGCAATATGTGTGCTTCTACTCTTTCCCTATGACAGATTGATGGCTCTTGCTGACTTCCTCACTGCTTAAGGAGATATTATGTCCCTGTCCAGAAGTTGACCCTCTAAACATAGACCTGGCCATGCTTGTTCATTCAATAGCTATTGATGGCTCCAGATTGCCTAACCCTAACCCTAACCCTACACAGGGCCATGGGTGAGAACGCGGAAGCTTCCATTGAGCTCACATTCTAGTGAGAGAAACAAATGCAGTAAAATGAACACCAAACTCACATAGGAACTGTTTCCAAAAGTGAATCAGGGCAAAAAGAAAGGAGAAGATTATTTTGGAAAGGGACAGGTGAAAAGCCACTCTGAGGAGGTGGTGTTGTAATAAATCATTCAGTACTTGGAGAAAGAAGCTTCCAAGCAGAGGGGCCAGCAGGTGCAAAGGCCTGGGGTGCATTTGTCTTGTAGGGAAGGTTGACCAGCAGGACAATGAGTGTGCGAGTCTGTGGCTGCTGTCACAAATTAAAACCCATGTAGTTGCTTAAAACAACACCCATTTATTCTGTTACAGTTTTGGACATCAGAATAAAATAAAGATGTCTGCAGAGCTGTGTTTTGAGTATTTTAGGAGAAAAACGATTTCTTTCTGTTTCCAGTTTCTAGAGGCTGCCTGCATTCCTTGGCTTATGACCCCTTCCTATATCTTCAAATTATATCATGCCAACCTGCAGCCTGTGTCTTTTCTGTAGCTTTGACTCTCCCACTTCCCTTTCGTAAGGATCCCTGTGATGATAGCAGACCCACCTGGATAAGGCAGGTGTTCTGAACCTCTCCACACCATACCTGATGAGCAGAGATGATTGAGTGGCTTGAAAAACTTTTAGAAATGTCTACAACTGGTTGAATGTAAACCAAGACTGACAAATACCTGTCCGAATCAAACAATGTGCTGTGATATTCAGCTCCAATCGGCTGAAGTGTAGGCACAAACAGTCATCCCAACCTGTTCTCCCTGGATACCCACAGTGCTGAGTGCTCCGTTTTGAAGGGATATAGTAGAGTGAATGCTGCTATAAGAAACTGTATCCCAGTCAATTCAGACTTCTGTAACAAAATACCTTTGATTGCATGGCTTATAAACAGCAGACATTGATTTCCCATAGTCCTGGGGCTGGGAGTCTAATATCAAGGAATGGCAGATTCAGTGTCTAGTGAGGACTCGCAACCTGGTCTCATCCAGATACTCCTGGCACTGAGTGCGTGAATTTGAAGAAATATAGAAAAGCGCAAGTTGGTGTAAGGAACCGTATTCTAGTCCACTCAGACTTCTCTAGCAAAATACCATAGCCTGGGGGGCTCACAAACAGCAGACATTTACTGCTCACATTTCTGGAGGCTGGGAGTCCAAGGTCAAGGCGGGGCAGATTCAGTGTCTTGTTAGGACCCGCTTCCTGGATAAAGATGGAGCCTTCTGGCTGTGTCCTCACATGGTGGAAGGGGCGAGAGAACTCTCTGGGGCCCTTTTTCTAAGGGCGCTGATCCCACTCATGAGGCTCCACCTTACAACCTCATCACCTCCCAAAGGCCCTACCGCCCAACACCATCACCTTTCGGGTAAGGATTTCAGTATATGAATTTGGAGTGGGACACAGACATGCAGACCATAGGAGACTCTTAACCTCAACATGCATGAGTGCCTATTTATTCTAAACCAAATTAAGACACAGGAAGCATGATTATTTTTGTGTGTGTGCCATTAAGATTTGAAGGGCTGCTGTGTAGTCAAAATATCACAGACATTCTACAGGGTCCGTAGCAGTGTACCTGTGATCCATGAAACTTACCTAGAGGTGGATTTTTATCTCCCTAAAAGGAAAACCCACACAATAGAGCTGGTGGAATGTGGAACAAACCTACCCCTAAATGAATTGAAATATCACTGCCTATCGCTGGAGACTGGGCAGGCCTTGGCAAGGGTGTTGTGGGTTTAACTTAGTCATCAATTGGGTGATACAACTACATGGGAATTATATAACCAGATAGGAAACTGCAGCCATTGAATTTTATTTCTTTTGAAAACACACTGATATCTGTTACTTCAATTATTCTTTAAACATGAATTAAGCACATTAGCTACTGTTTCCTACTTTTTATAGGCTTCCTAATGAATAAAGGTGGATGCAACTTCAGATCTTCTGACCTATTGTGGATCTGTTCATTCTCCTTCTCTCAGGGTTACACTGTATTATTGCTACTGTATCTTTGTTTGCAACTAATTTGGCCACCCAGGTTATATACTCAGATTATGGTTTCCATATGTGGGCAATATGCAGTGTATCTGTCTTCCCATAAAACAAAACAAAACGACATCATTTTCCAAGTGTCTCATAGGTGTTCATAGTTAGGGGCAATGTTTCTGCAGGAACACCTTACCTGCATTTTGTTCCCTTAACAATCCTGAAATGTTTAGTCTCTCTAGCAAGCTGTTACATAACAGCAACAGGCTATGAGTCACTTAGGGATATAGGGGATTCTGCTAAGTAAACAAAATCAGGGCATTTTAGTTACTTCTTCACAACAGGTGTGGAGAGTGTGGGTGGTTCATTTAGAACAAAGGTCTCATATTTTAAGATTCGAATTCAAGGGCACCTAGTGCTTTTTTCTAGGATGGACACAGGGCAGGAGATCAAATTACGTTGTTCAATTCATGTTTTATTTTATTTTATTTTATTTTATTTTATTTTTGAGACAGGGTCTTGCTCTATTGCCCAGGCTGGAATGCAGTTGTCTGATTATAGCTCACTGCTGCCTCCACCTCCTGAGCTCAAGTGATCCTCCCACCTTAGCCTCCTGAGTAGCTGGAACTACAGGTGCGTGCTCCCACACCGGCTAATTTTTTTGTATTTTTTGTAGAGAGAGGGGTCTCATCATGTTGCCCATGTGGTCTTGAAATCCTGGGCTCAAGTGCTCCCCCTGCCTTGGCCTCCCCAAGTGTTGGGATCACAGGCGTGAGCCACCGTACCCAACCTGAAAAGCTCTCATATTTTAAGACTCTAATTCTTGTGTACTTACTGCTTTTTTCTAGGACAAACAGAGAGTAGGAGGTCAAATTATGTTGTTCAATTCAGGTATTTTAAAAATATAACCAGTTACATAGTCTAACTTGCAGTAAGCACCTTAATAAGCCATTTTAATGAAAGGATGGTTGAAGGTAAAGTCCCTAAACTGGGGACGATGATCATGAGATATACGTTGTGATAATTGTGGTGATACAATTAGACGGGGAATACATAACCCAATTGGAGCCAGTCAGGGCAGGCGTTTGGGGAAGCTCCCTGCAGGCAAGATTCCAGTTAATGGCTGGATGTGAGAGACCAGGATCCCACTGGCTGGGAGAAAACAGCGGGAGCCAGAGGATGCGGGAAACACAACAGGTATTCTGTGTCTTCTCCCCACCTTCCCCACTAAAAAAATTCCATGTCCACTCGAAACTTTGAAATAGGACCTTATTTGGAAATTGAGTCTTTGTAAATGTAATTAGTATGGGATGTCAAGATGAAGTCATGCTGGATTCAGGACCCTAAATGCAATGACAGGTGTACTTGTAAGAGACAGAAGAGGAGATACAGATACAGAGGAGAAGTCCACGTGGAGACAGAGGCAGAGACTGGATTGATGCAGCCACAAGCCCAGGGACGCCTGGAGCCCCCGGGAGCTGGGAGAGGCAGGAAGGACCCTCCCCTAGAGCCTCCAGAGGGAACTAAGTACACCTGTAGTGGCTTAAACTGTGGTCTTGAAAAGATGTATCTATGTCCTAATGCCCAGATCCTGTGAATGGGACCTCATTTACAAATGGGGTGTTTGCAGATATACCTAAGTCAAGGATCTCAAAATGAGATCATCCTGGATTAGGTTGGGCCCTAAATGCAATGGCAGGTGTCCTTCTAGGAGACAGAAGAGGATACACAGACACAGAGGAGAAGACCACATGGAGATGGAGGCAGGGACTGCAGTGATGCAGCCACAGGTCCAGGAATGCCAAGGATTGCCAGTGGCTACTGGAAGCCAGGGAGAGGCCAACAAGAGAACTAGGAGATCAAAAATGACTTACTTTTACATTTAAAAAGAACTAAAAGAGTATAATTGGATTATTGGCAACACAAAGGGTAAATGCTTGAGGGGCTGGATACCCCATTCTCTGTGATGTGATTATTATGCATTGAATGCCTGTATCAAAACATTGCAGATATTCCAAACATATATACACCTTCTATGTACCCACAAAAATTAACAAATTTTGAAAAAAACAGAACTGGGAGATAATACATTTATGTTGCTTTCAGCCACCCAGTAGGAGGTCATTTTTTTTTTAATCTTCTTTTAATTGTCATTTCTGGCCAGGCGTGTTGACTTACCCCTGTAAGTCCAGCACTCTGGGAGGCCGAGGTGGGCAGATCACCTGAGGTCAGGAGTTCGTGACCAGCCTGGCCAACGTGGTGAATCCTTGTCTCTACTAAAAATACAAAAATTAGCCAGGCATAGTGGTGTGCGCCTGTAATCCCAGCTACTGAGGAATGAGAATGAGAATGAGGGATGAGGGATGAGAATCACTTGAACCCGGGAGGTGAAGGTTGCAGTGAGCCGAGACCGAGCCACTGCACTCCAGCCTGGGTGACAGAGTCAGAACCTGTCTCAAAAAAATGTCATTTTATAGCTCCCCACTGCAGCTGCCCCCCACCCTTCCCTTTGATGACTATTTTCGTAGGCTTCAGGGGGACCAGGGAACAAAGCTGGGGCCTGGCAGGCCCACTATGCTGCCAGCTGGGGAAAACAAGTCACAATTACAAATTATCACGAGAATTAGTGCCTGTACTTGGGAGATCTGCAAAGTGAGGAGGCCCCAGCTCCCACTTGTATAGGGGTCCATTTGGCAGTGACGTTGCTCTGGAGACGATGATATTCCTTCAGCCTAAGGGAACTGATGGTGATGAACCCGGTGCCATCAACTGGCTCCTAATCGCCCTGCACACTCATGCTCACCAGCTTCTCGTTGTAGAGAGACAGTGGGGACTCCTGTCTGAGGATGTACACCTGGCCCTTGAAGACGGACACCTGCACTTTCCCTTCCACTAGCTCCTGGGACTTGGTGATGCAGTGGCGGACAAATTCACACTGAGGGCTGTGCCAGAAACCGGTGTACACCAGCTCAGCAAATTTCAAGCCCAGGCCTTGTTTGATTTTGCGCACTTCCCGATCCGTGGTGAAGGCCTGGATGTGTAAATGAACATGGTAAAGGATGGTGCCTGCTGGGGTCTCGTAGATGCCTCAGGACTTCATTGCAATGAAATGGTTCTCCACGATGTCAATATGGTCCAGGCTCTGCTTGCTTGCAGCTTCGTTCAGGTACACGAAGAGCTCCTAGGAAGTCTTGTGGGTGGCGCCATCCTTGACGTTGGTCACCTTCACAGGGACCCCTTTTTTAAACTCAATCTTGAGAATGTCAGGGGTGTTGGGGGCTTTAGTGAGGTCCTTAGTCTTCATGTAGAGACCTGGAGGTGCTTATGGCACTTGGGTTTCTCCAGGATTCCAGCCTCGTAGCTGATATGCACGAGGTTCTCGTCCGTGCTCCATGGGTTCTTGAGAGTGACTGGGATGGGAATCCGATGCTGCTTTGCGTATTCCATGAGATCATTGAGGCCCTTGAACCAGCTGTAGAACTCGGGCATCCTCTAGGAAGCAATGACCTTAATCTGAGGGCCAGTGAGCAGGTGAGCTCAAACCGCACCTGATCGCTCCCCTTTCCCATGATGCCGCAGGATACACACTTGGCCCCGTCCTGCTGGGTGATTTCCACTTGTTTGTGGGCGATACAGGGCCTAGCCACAGAGGTGCCCAGGAGGTAGTGGTCCTCATACAGGGTGTTGGACTGGATGGTCAGCCAGATGAACTCCTCCACAAACTCCCTGCTGACATCATCAATGAACACCTTTTTGTCCCCAAGCTTCCATGCCTTCTTCTTGTCTTCCTTGAAGTCTTCCTTCTGGCCGATGTTGGCCAGGTAGGCAATGACATCATGGCCTTTTTCCTTCAGCCACACGAGGATGCAAGAGGTGTCCAGGCCACCCCTGTGGGCCAGAACCATGGAGCCTTTGCTGGACACAGCGTCTGGGATTGGAGGTGCGATTTCCCTGCATCTGGAATCTGTCTTCACGGTGCAGTGAACCACTAGGACCCCAGGCAGCTGAGGCAGGTGATAGAGCAAGAAGAGGTAATTTTTTACAGCAAGTGTACCAAACTAATACCATTCAGGTTCGAGGCAACATCAAAATCAATGAGAAATATCAGGTGGGTTAGCACACTGACCAAGAGTTTGGGTCAACACGGGCCCCAGGCCCATGAGCCATGCTCAGACACTGGGTGGAGAGTGTTGTGGTGTACACTGAAAGAGCTTTGAATGCTCCTTTGGAGCACCATGGCCTTGGTGTGACTGTCAGATGTGCTTGGATTCAGTGCCTATCACCTGAGGAGCTGAGCCTATTGAGAATTCTGTGTGTCAAAACTGGTCAGCATTTGGGGCAGTTCTGGGCTATCAGGTGGAGACAAGATTCCATGGCAGACATGAGCCAGAGTCGAAGAGGGAAAGGTATAGGAGGCAGGATAATGGCCCCCAGAACAGGGCCACATCCCAATCTCCTGTGAATATGGTACCCTGCAATGGAGAAAGGGAATAAAGGTTGCAGATGGAAATAAGGTGGCTAACTCACTCAACCTTAAAATTGGGAGATTGTCCTAGATAATTCGGGCTGGACCCAATCTAATCATGAGAGTCCTTAAAAGTAGACAAAGTTCAAGGCCAGCCTGGACATCATAGCAAGACATTGTCTCTACTAAAAAAAAAAAAAAAAATAGCCAGATATAGAGGCACGTACCTGTAATATCAGCTACTCTGGAAGCTGAGGTGAGAGAAATGCTTGATCCTAGGAATTGGAGGCTGTAGTGAGCTATGACCACGGCACTGCACTCCAGCCTGGGTGATAGAGCAAGACCTTATCTCAAAAAAATTAAAAGGCTGGGCGCTGTGGCTCATGCCTGTAATCCCAGCACTTTGGGAGGCTGAGGCAAGAGGATCGCTTGATCCCAGGAGGTCGAGTCTGCAGTGAGCTGTGAGGACACCACTGCACTCCAGCCTGGGCAACAGAGCAAGACCTTGTCTCAAAAACAAAACAAAACAAAACAAAAAACAAACAAACAAAAAAACAGCAGAAGACTCAGAGATGAGTATGGTGGTCTCTGGAAGCTGGAAATGACGTTCAGTTTATAGCCAGCCAGAAAGGGAGACCTCGATTCTACAACCACAAGAAACAACTCTGCCACCATCCCTTAAAAGCAAGGAAATGAATTCTGCCCAACATCTTCTCTAATAGAATGCAGCCCTACTGACACCTTTTTGCTATGTTTTTCACTTTTATAATTATAACCACTTTAATGAATGATTTAATGTAAAAATTAGGAAAAAAATCAACATTTGTATCAGACCAAAGATCAGGTTTAAAAAATGAATACACCATACATCTGTTCAAAAGAGATTCCAGAAGGAAATCCACAAGGATTTTTCACTCTTGGTGAAGGTTTTTATTTTTTAAAATAACTGCCAACTTGTGATTAAGGGATACACATGCAGGTTTATTACATTGTTACGTTGCGTGACGCCGAGCCTACTGCCATCTTGATTTTAGCCCAATGAGGCTCTCGTTGAACTTCTCACCTCCAGAATTACCGAACTGTAGAAGTGTAAGAAAATGAAATTGCATCATTTAAGCAACTAAGTTTATAGCAATTTGTGACAACAGCCATAGAAAATTAATAAGCTGGCAAATGGGTGAGGGCCTGTGAATTCTGTATCTTCCCAGGAGGCAGCCATTTATCCAGTAATAATGCACTGTACATCAGGAATTACTGGGCCACAATGTGAGTCATTTCTAGTGGTAGGAATTGACTGCCGATCCCCCCTGCTGTACCTTGGTCTTCTCACCTGTGAGCCATTGGGCACCCTTGTGAATAACTAGGAAGATTAACAGAAGAGCCAGCGTCCCTGAACTACTCTTTCTCAAGGTGAAATTAACCTGTCATGGGCCCAGTCAGGGTTATCACTCAAAAAAGCCAAAGAGCCAGTGTAAACAGGAGATTCCTTCAAATCAGAGTATCCTCTGGGAGATGCACGATCCATACTCTACTTGCTTCAGAAACAACTTGAGTGTTCGCCAAAAATGCACAGTCCCAGGTCAAACACTCGGATTAGCTCAATGAAGGTTTCTGGAATGGGGCCTCGACTGTCTCATTTTCTGGTTCTCCAATGGGTCCTTCCTGGTATCACCTCCCCATAAACACCTTACCCTCAAATCCTAGTCTCTGCTTGTGCTTCTAGGGGGAACTCAGTTCCCTACATTTAATTCTGCTTAAACCCCTACCCCAATAACCCTACCACAACCCTACCACTAACTCTTTCAAGCAATCCATGTAAGTCGTATGAGCCATAGACAGATAAACTAAGTGTAAGAAATGTTGGAATAAACAGATCAAACATTTAGATTTTAACTCAAGTTTATTTATGTTTTTTCCAGCTGAAAAAGAAGGAAAACTTATACAGAATAATGAACTCCCTAAAGGCAAAGGGAAAATATGTTTGCATGCTTATCTAATTAATATTGAAATCTGCATAAGATATTCATACATATTTAAGTGCATAACTTAAATGTATACATGTTTGAATAAATACGAATTTATTGTATTATAATACATACATATTTCATAATACACAATATATTGATGTTGATACATTTAAATGTATTGATATACTATAAAATATACATTTTATTTAGATGTTTTAAGTTAATTAGATAACTTGATTAGATAAACATTAGATATATTTAAATGAATGTATAATATATAATATACAAATATATAAATATAATATAATATATGAATATATTATATAATAGAATGAATATATCATCAATAACATAAATATTACATATTATAGAAAGATATTTATGCTATGATGCAAGTTATATATTCATATGTAACTTTTTTTTTTGAGACAGAGTCTCACTGCGTTGCCCCGGCTGGAGTGCAGTGGCGAGATCTCAGCTCACTGCAACCTCTGCCTCCCGAGTTCAAGCGACTCTCCTGCCTCAGGTTCCCGAGTAGCTACATCATGCCCGGCTAATTTTTGTATTTTTAGTAGAGATGGGGTTTCATCATGTTGGCCAGGATGGTTTCAATCTCCTGACCTTATGATCCACCTGTGTTGGCCTCCCAAAGTGCTGGGATTACAGGCATGGGCCACCACGTGTAACTTATATGCAATATATTATATATAATATAATATAGTGTGTATTTTATGAATATGATATAAGTTTATAATATATCTTGTACACCTATATAACTTATAAAATATACTTAAAGACATATATTTATATAATATATATTATTTGCATTATTAACAATAAATATTATAATAATTACTATATTAAATCATTTGTGATACAATTACTAACAAATATACACAAGATAAAATTGCTCTAATAAATTTTGAAGAAACCAGTGATAGAACATGATGTGCCTGGAAATCAAGTGATCTCATAGGTGTTATAAGATGTTAAAAATGAAGGCTAGGTGTGGTGGCTCACGCCTGTAATCCCAGAACTTTATTAGGCCAAGGCAAGAGGATCGCTCTAGTCCAGGAGTTTGAGACCAGCCTGGGCAACATAATGAGACCTTGTCTCTACAAAAAATATAAATGTTAGCTGGGCATGGTGGTGCACACCTGTAGCCCCAGCTACTCAGGAGGCTGAGGAAGGAGGATTACCTGAGCCCAGGAGGTCAAGGCTACAGTGAGCCATAATTGCACCACTGCACTCCAGCCTGGGTGACAGATTGAGACCCTATCTCAAAAACAAAACAAAACAAAACAACAACAACAACAACAAACAAAGACGCTCACTTTCCTTTGAAGTTTCCATATTGCATAATTAGGAGATATTTACAAACAAATCTATTATCTTTGTTTCAGTAAATAAACTGATATAAATCTTTTTTTCCCCGAAAAAGCTGTTAGAAAAATCTTTAAAAATTGAAATAAGATATTCTATGTTAAAATTAGGTTTTAGTAGGCTGGAGAAGCACATTCCTAAAACTACACAGGCAAGTATGTTACCAATGTGATATGGTTTGGCTGTGTCCCCACCCAAATCTCATCTTGAATTACTCTTGTAATTCCCATGTGTTGTGGGAGGGACCTAGTGGGAGATAATTTGAATCATGGGGGCAGTTCCCCCTGTACCGTTCTCATGGTAGTGGGTGGGTCTCATGAGATCTGATGGTTTTATGAGGGGTTTCCACTTTTGCATCTTCCTCATTTTCTCTTGCTGTCGCCATGTAAGAAGTGCCTTTCACCTCCCGTCATGATTCTGAGGCCTCCCCAGCAATGTGGAACTGTAAGTCCAATGAAACCTCTTTTTCTTCCCAGTCTCAGGTATGTCTTTATCAGCAGCGTAAAACGGACTAAGACACAATGCAATCAAAGTTTGCACTGAAATAGCATTCGGACTGATGAGGGCAGGTGTGCTAATTGAATGCCCCTGTGTCCTCCTTTCTCCCAGCCCTTGGCAGACATCAGTGATTTCTCGAAGTGATTTTCTCTGCTTAGCCCAGACACATCCCCAGACTGGTTCTCTATTTGCACTTCAGACAGGTTGCTACTGATCTGCAGGGGCAGACAGGCAAGACAGTGCATGCTGTTCCTGCTGAGATGCGGAGTGCAGCCAGGAGTCCACATTCCAACCTCCCTGCCTGAGTAAAGAATTCAGCAAGTGGGATTAACACAATTTAGGCCCATGTGGAGTTCAATCTACATCAATACACTCGACATTGTGTGATTTATTAACTAGACAAATGATTAAATCAACAAATGCATTTTCTATCGCTTGACTTTTTAAATTATGACTTTTAGAAGCAGCGTAATTGGTTTTTAAAAAAATTTGTATGAATTTATGGGGTACAAGTGTGATTTTGTAACCTAGACAGATTGCGCAGTGGTGAAATATCCATCACTGGCATAATGAATATTGTGCCCATTAAGTAGCTTCTTATCCCTCACCCCCCTCCTACCCTTCCTGGTCAGCAATGTCTATTATTCCACACTCTACGCCTATTTGGAAACATTATTTAGCTCCCACTTATAAGTGAGAACACATAGTATTTGTCTTTTTGTTTCTGAGTTGTTTTACTTAAGAAAATGACCACCACTTTCATCCATGTTGCTGCAAAAGACATGGCTGCATTCCTTTTTGTGGCTGAATAGTGTTCCACTATGTATATATACCACATTTTCTTTATCCCATCATCCATTGATGGACACTTAGGTTGATTCCATATCTTTGCTATTGTAAATAGGGCTTCCAGTACAGGTACCTTTTCTTTTCATTTTGAGATGGAGTCTCGCTCTGTCTTCCAGGCTGCAGTGCAGAGGCGCCATCTCGGCTCACTGCAACCTCTGCCTCCCGGGTTCAAGCAATTCTCCTGCCTCAGCCTCCTGAGTGGCTGGGATTACAGGTGCCCACCACCACACCTGGCTAAGTTTTGTATTTTTAGTAGAGACAGGGTTTCACCATGTTGGCCAGGCTGGTCTCGAACTTCTGACCTCTAGTGATCCACCTGCCTCAGCCTCCCAAAGTGCTGGGATTACAGGCATGAGCCACCCCGCCCAGCCAGTGCAAGTATCTTTTTGATATAATGATTTCTTTTCCTTCAGGTAGATATCCAGTAGTGGGTTGCTGGATTGCATGATAGTTCTATTTTTGGTCATTTGAGAAATCTCCACACCCTTTTTCTTCGAGATTGTACTAATCTACATTCCCGTGAGCAGTTCATAAGTGTTCCCTTTTCTCTGCATCCTCACCAACATCTGTTTTTTCTGGGTTTTTTTGTTTTTTTTTTAATAGTAGCCATTCTGACTGGTGTAGGATGAAATCTCATGGTATGTGAATAGCTATCTTGCTAAAGCATGTTTAAATGTACTTTGCTGTGTGGCTCACTTTACCCTGAAACAAAATCACAGCCCATCATATCTTTTAGTGGCAATTAAAATGCTCACAAGAGGCCAGGCGGGGTGGCTCACACCTGTAATCCCAGCACTTTGGCAGACTGAGGCAAGTGGATCACCTGAGGTCAGGAGTTCAAGACCAGCCTGGTCAACATGGCAAAACCCCATAGCCAGGTGTCGTGGTGCACGCCTGTAATCCCAGGTACTTGGGAGGCTGAGGCAGAAGAACCACTTGAACCCAGGAGGCAGAGGTTGCAGTGAGCCGAGATCATGCCACTGCACTCCAGCCTGGGCGACAGAGCGAGACTCTGTCTCAAAAACAAACCAACGAAAAGTGCTTACATGTTAAGGATGTGCCATAAAATTTGGTATGCACATAGAGGTTACAGATAGGTCTAGGCTGAGTGTACTTGTAGCTCCATGAATCTTCATAAAAATCAGTCATCTACTTTTTCATTTACAGCACTGTTCATATGGAAGTGGGGCAGGGAAGTGCTGGGTGGAGGAGAGTGTGGACCCTGGCTAGGTCTCCACCTGTGGGCCTGTGCTCACGGACCTAAGTGAGGACAGGCACTCCTGTTTTCCTGCACAAATGTTGCATTTCCCAAGACCACTCTGGCCTGCTATGCCCCCAGTCTGTGCTTATAAAAACCTCGAGACCTAGCAGGCAGACACACAAGTGCCTGGGCATTGAGAGGAACACATCGGCGGAAGAAGACACAAGCAGCCGGACCTCGAGGGGAGCACGCCAGCGGAAGAGTACACCGGCGGACGCCAGCGGGCCGGCGGCCACTGAGCAGCAGAACTACGTGGAGTTTGGCGGGGAAGGTCGAAGGAAAGCCTGGATTGCTAAGCGGCCTGCAACTCCAGGGGAAAACCATCTCTCCCTTCTGGCTCCCCCATCTACTGAGAGCTACCTCCACTCAATAAAACCTTGCACTCATTCTCCAAGGCCACGTGTGATCTGATTCTTCCGGTACACAAAGACGAGAAACCCGGGATACAGAAAACCCTCCATCCTTGTGATAAGGCAGGGGATCTAATTGAGCTGAGTGACATAAGCCGCCTATGGACGGCTAAACTAAAAGAGCACCCTGTAACACACGCCCACTGGGGCTTCAGGAGCTATAAACATTCACCCCTAGATGTTGCCGAGGGGTCGGAACCCCACAACCTCCCAGTCTGCCTGCACCTCCGAGGGGTTTGCGCAGTGGGGCACTGAAGGAGTGAGCCACACCCCCATTGCATGCCCTGTAAGGGAGATGAGGGAACTTTTCCCATTTCACCGTGGCTGAGATGGTCAGATACCTACGTGACACTCATTTTCCCTTACTTCTTTACTGAGTGTAACAGGCTGCATACAGGTGCCCAAAGATGTCCACATCCTAATCCCTGGAGCCCATCAATATGTTACTTTGTGTGCAAAAAAATGACTTTGCAAAAACTGCCATTACTTTTGCACCAACCTAATATTAATGGCAAAAACCGCAATTACTTTTGTAGCAACCTTATAATTAAGTTAAACATCCTGAGATGGGGAGAGAGCCTGGGTTGTCCAGTTGCACCCTGATGTAATCACAGGGTCGGTAGAAGAGGGAAGGAGAAGAGTCAGAAAGAGAAAGATTGGAAGACACTAGGCAGCTGGCTTTGAACATACAGAAAGGGACCACGGATTTCACCCAAGAGCCTCCAGAAGGAACACAGTCTTGCTAGCACCTAAATTTTGGACTTCTGAGCTCCAGAACTGTAAGATAATACATTTGCGTTGTTATAATCCACTAAATGTGTGGTAATTGGTTGCAGCAGCTGTCGGGGAAAAACACTCACATACCCACACACTATGCAATACGCTCAACGAAAAATCTATTCTTTTCTAAAGATTCTTCCAATTGACACTTTGTAAGTTCAGTGGTGCTGGGAGCTCCCGGAGGGGGTCTTGTTTTGTTTGTTTTTCTTCCTTCCTTCTGTTCTCCTGAGTTATGTCTGGAATACAGATGGGGTGGCTGAAGAGTCAGCAGCTTTAGTCTTTTTTTTTTTTTTTTTGAGATGGAGTCTGGCTCTGTCCAGGCTGGAGTACAGTGGCACGATCTGGGCTCACTGCAACCTCTGCCTCCTGGGTTCAAGCAATTCTTCTGCCTCAGCCTCCTGACTAGCTGGGATTACAGGCATGGCCACTATGCCTGGCTAATTTTTGCATTTTTAGTAGAGATGGAATTTCGCCATGTTGGCCAGGCTGGTCTCGAACTCCTGACCTCAACTGATCTGCCTGTGTTGGCTTCCTGAAGTGCTGGGATGACAGGCGTGAGCCACCGCTCCTGGCCAGCAGCTTTTGTTAAACGTGGGAGTCCACATGCTAAGGGAAGAAGGTGCCAGCCTCCCAGAACTTCAGCCCTGGGTTTTCCATCTCGAGAATTCTTATAAATGAGGGAGAAACAAATGGTGCTCTTGTTGAAACACTATTTCTGCCAAACAAACACAGTATTTAAATTGTACAAGCACTTTCAAGTCAAGTTTTTTTATTTTTCTTAACACCCTGCCCCCTTAGGAAACAGGAGAATGTACGGACTTTGAAGGATTGACTAAAAGAAAGAACTGGAAATCACCGTTTTTCTAGACACCTCCAATACGTCACTCATCAATTAAGTCCCAAGAATTATATAAAGCCTGTACGATGAGAATAAAACAAATATTTTTGTTCTTTGATTACCTACACTGTAGCACAAACAACAACAATAACAAAAACCAGACATATGTGCATGCAAAAAGTTTATATAGTGTTTTAGGAAAATCTTACACACTTGCCAAGAGAAAAAAAAATAAATGAAAGGATTACAATAAAGTCACTTTTTAAAGAATTTAGATTGTATTTTATTACAACTGCATTTTATTATATTGAAGAAAAAATGATCAAACATGATTCTAAGCTAACCTTTGAAGAAGGCTATATTTTTAATGAAACTAATAAAAAATGAATGTTTAAACTTATCTCAAGTATAGGTAGGTGAATATAAAGATAGATAGAAAATAGATAGAAAGATAGACAATAGAGACGATAGATAATGGATAGACCAGCAGTCCTCAACCTTTTTGGCATGAGGAACCAGTTTCACGGAAGACAATTTTTCCATGGACTTGGTGGGGAGGTGATTTTAGGATGATTCAAGGGCATTGCATTTATTGTATACTTTATTTCTATTATGATTACATTATAATATATGATGAAATAATTATACAACTCACCATCGTGTAGAATCAGTGGAGCCCTGAGCTTGTTTTCCTGCAACTAGATGGTCCCATCTGGGGGTGATGGGAGACAGTGACAGATCATCAGGCATTAGATTCTCATAAGGAGCATGCAGTGAACTCTAGATCCCTCACATGCACAGTTCACAATAGGGTTCTTGCTCCTGTGAGACTCTAATGCGGCTGCTAATCTGACAGGAGGTGGAGCTCAAGCGGTAATGCAAGGGATGGGGAGCAGCAGTCAATAAACATGAAGCTTCACTCTCTCACCTGCTGCTCACTTCCTGCTGTGTGTGCCAGTTCCTAACAAGCCACCAACTGGTACCAGTCCATGGCCTGGGGGTTGGGGACCCCTGGGATATAGGATAAACAATCAATAGGTGATAAATTAGACAACTGATAGAGGTTAGATACATAGGTATACATAGACAATCTATAGGTTGATAGAAATATAGATAGATACATGGAGGATGGATAGATAAGTTTACTTATTAAGAAAAAAATAGAGTATGCTAAGAGTTCGTAAATAAGAGCTCTGTGCTTGCCGTGCAAATATTGTCTATATAAGGTTTCTATCATAACGCCCCTGGAGAAACATGGGAAGTGTGGTTTCACGGTGGCTTTCAGATGTTCTGCACGTCGTATTCATGGGTGCTCATTTCATGATGTGCAGATTCTGTGCCTATTTCACTAGACCGAAAATGAATGCTGATATATTTGGTTCTTTTCTAAAAAAGTGTTACAGGCTGGGTGTGGTGGGCTTATGCCTGTAATCCCAGCACTTTGGGAGGCTGAGGTGGGAGGATCACTTGAGGTCATGAGTTCAAGACCAGCCTGGCCAACATGGTGAAATCCTGTCTCTACTAAAAATACAAAAAATTAGCCAGGCGTGGTGGCGGGCACCTGTAATCCCAGCTACTCTGGAGGCTGAGGCAGGAGAATCGCTTGAGCCTGGGAGGTGGAAGCTGCAGTGAGCCGAGATGACGCTACTGCACTCCAGCCTGGGCGACAGAGTGAAACTCGGTCTCAAAAAAAAAAAAAAAAGCTTTACATATAATTTTACCTATCCATCCAAGGATCAAGGAATAAACAAAATATGTTCAATATGTTCAGTTCCTGCAGTCTAATATGATTCGCTCATGAAATGGAATGAAGGTCGAATACAGGCTACTATATGTGTGTACCTTGAAAACACCATGCTCAGTGAAAGAAGCCAGTCACAAAAGACACATTATCTCATTCCATTTATATTACATTTCAAGAATAGCTAAATCTATGGACAGAAAACAGAAAATAAGTGGTTTCCAGGGACTAGGAGAAAAGGAGAATGGAGAGTGACCACTTAATGGACATAGGGTTTCCTTTTGGTATGTTTAAAATGTTTAGGAACTAGATAGTGATGATAATTGCACAATATTGTGAATGCAGTATATCAGGGTTTCTAACCCCTAAGCCATGGACTGCCTCCTGTCCATGGCTTATTAGAAACCAGGCCACACAGCAGGAGGTGAGAGGCAGGTGAGTGAGCCAAGCTTCATGCGTATTGACAGCCGCTCCCCATGGCTCACAGCTCACCTGAGCTCAACCTCCTGTCAAATCAGTGGTGGCATTAGATTCTCATAGGAGAGCAAACCCTACTGTGAACTGAGTATGTGAGGGATCTGGGTTGCATGCACCTTATGAGAATCTAATACCTGATTAACGCCTGATGAGCTGTCACTGTCTCCCATCACCCCCAGATGGGACTGTCTGGTTGCAGGAAAACAAGCTCAGCACTCCCACTTGTTCCACATTATAGTGAGTTGTAGAATTATTTCCTTATATGTTACAGTGGAATAACAATAGAAATAAAGTGCACAGTAAGTGTAATGTACTCGAATTATCCTGGAAGCAACCTCCTCAACCCCACCACCACCATCTGTGGGAAAATTGTCTTCCACTTAACCAGTCCCTGGTGTCAAAAGGGTTGGGGACCTCTGCACCAAATGCCACTGAATCATACTTCAAAATGGTTAAAATAGTCCATTTTATGTTATATGAGATTTTTACCCCAAAATAGAAAGCAAAACTCATGGAATTACTAAACTTCAGACACATTTTATTTAAACGAGTAATATTTCTTTTTAAAAGATTATTTCGACTAGGCGCGGTCACTCACGCCTGTAATCCCAGCACTTTGGGAGGCCGAGGAGGGCAGATCACGAGGTCAGGAGTTCAGGACCAGCCTGACCAATATGGTGAAACCCCGTCTCTACTAAAAATACAAAAATTAGCCAGGTGTGGTGGTGTGTGCCTGTAATCCCAGCTACTTGGGAGGCTGAGGCAGGAGAATAGCTTGAACCCGGAAGGTGGAGGTTGCAGTGAGCCGAGATTACACCACTGTACTCCAGCCTGGGCAATAGAGCAAGATTCTATCCCCCACCAAAAAAAGATTATTTCAGAGTAAAAGAAGAAAAAAAAGAAAAACCAGGAGATGAAAAGCACTATGTGCCTTGGGTCTTTTAGGAGTTTAGCTAGGTTAAACTCATATTCCTTAATGGCTTTAAGTTTAAACATCAAGGCAATAAAATATTCAGTGGTCCTTTTAAACATAAAAATCAGAAGACATTCTTTCTAAACCAAACAAGTCGCCCTTTTGGGTATAAAACCAAAAATGCGTAGAGTAAAAAAAAAGAAAACAAATTCAATACTAAGTCTTTTTGTCTACCCCCAATCTCTTCTTCCAGTCTTAAACACAAAGTGGCCTTCAGGAATTTCTTTTAACTTCTCTGAATTTTTATATATAGTGAATCGTGTATTAATACATATGGATGTGTGCCATTTAAAATATTTTAAATAATGAATGAATAACACTCATACTTATGCCTATCTTTACAATGATTATGCCTGAGAAATAAATGATATCATTAGATAAGATAACATTATAATATTATTAGATAAGATATTAATAAGTATAATATTGTTAGATAAGATAATACTGATAATCATATCTAATAATTTTCAAAATAAAAACCCATGGGTAAAATACTCTCCCTCATAATAAAAATACAATATAACATAATAATAAAAACAAAGCAAAACCTCCCTTCATGTGTTGGTTCTTGCTTCTTTCCTCTAGTTCCTTACCAGAGGAGTAGCGGATTTGGTAATTTAAGAAGTGTCGAATCTTCCCTTCAGCAACCACATGCCTGTCCAGGGAGTCAGCTCACAAATCACGCATCAATTATAAGGACAGATGGTAGACCCTGTGCAAGAGCTCTGTATGAGTTTCCTGTGGCTACTAAAGCAAATACCAAAAATGCTGGGTGAAAACAACGCACATTTATTCGTGTGCAGTTCTAGAAATCAGAAGTCCTAAGTGAGTCTCCTGGGGCTAAAATCAAAGTGTCAGCCAGGTTGGTTCCTTCTGGAAGATGCAGGAAAGAATCCATTTCCTTGCAATTTGTACCTCCTAGAGGCTGCCTGCATTCCTCGGCATGTGGTTTCTTTCTTCATCTTCAAAACCAGCAACAACCAGCAGAGACCGTCTCCCATCTCATCATTCTAACCTGCATTTCTGCCTCCCTCTTCTACTTTTAAGAGCCGTGGCCATTACATGGGGTCCACATGGATAAGCCAGAATAATCTCCTCATTTTAGGATCAGCTGATGAGCAAACTTCATTTTCCCTCCAACTTTGATTCCCCTATTGCCATATAAGGTAACATTTTCATAGGTTCTGGGAAAGAGGATGTAAAAATATTTAGTTAAGGATCTTGAGATGAGATCATCCTGGAGTAGAGTCGACCCTAAATGCAACAACAGGTGTCCTTCTAAGAGACGGAAGAGGAGATGGTACAGACACAGAGGAGAAGGCCACGTGGAGACAGAGGCAGAGACCGGAGTGATGCGGCCACAAGCTCAGGAATGCCTGGAGTCTCCAGGAGCTGGAAGAGGCAGGAAGGATCCTCCCCTAGAGCCTCCAGAGAGAGTGCAGCCCTGCCCACACCTTGATCTCAGACTTCTGGCCTCCAGAACTGGGAGAGCATAAATTTCTGTTGTTTTAAGACACTCAGTTAGTGGCGATCTGTGTGGCAGTCCTGGGAGATGCAGACAGATTGTGCCCACGTTTGGAGGCTAATTAGGAATCATTACCAAACCACACAGTTTCTGTTTAAGCTAGATATTTTCTTTGCCTTTTTCTTCTTTGTAAGGTATCCAGGGCAACATTTAGAAGCTGAATTTTCTCATCCAGGCTTTCTAACAGCTTTGAGTTATTTGTTTCTTTCACTTTTTTCATAAGAGAGTTACATTTATATCTTTAAAGAGCATGTTCCGAAGTGTTTTGATACTTCTTTAAAATACATTAGTGCTCCTTTGAATTTAGTTTGAGTTTTAGTGAATCTCTAAGCTTGTCCACTTACAAACACACACCTATATTTATAATCGAGTAAATCTCAGTATGTTTCAATCTCATGATTATGCAGGGAATCAAAGGTCACTGTGTTTAAGAACTAATTTCCTTTTCTGTATTTTAAGAATAACTTAAAACTTGTTCCATGAGTCACCCCTGGTCTGTTAACTAAGGCCGCTTCTTCTAATTCATGAAAGAGACATCTTACCAAAAGGGAAAGCACTTCACGCGGTGTCCTGTAGAATTCTGAGTATTCATTACTTATAGGACATCTTTCTGAAATTAGTAGTTTCATGCTGAAGGAGAGACCATTTGCCATTTTTATTTTGAAAAGTGAGATGGGTCTTGGAATCCATCCACAAGTAAGAAGAATGTCATAGGACAGGGGTTTGCAACCCCATGGGCTATCTGGGACTGCTATCTGCCCGTTAGAAACCAGGTTGCACAGCAGGAGGTGAGCAGCAGGCCAGTGAGTGAGGCTTCATCTGTATTTACAGCTGCTTCCCACCCTGAGCTCCACCTCCTGTCAGATCAGCAGCAGCATTAGATTCTTACTGGAGCAGAAACCCTATTGTGAACTGCACACACGAGGGACCTAGGCTGCAGGCTCCTTATGAGAATCCAATGCCTGATGATTTGTCACTGTCTATCCCATCACCCCAAGATGGGACTGTCTAGCTGCACAGAACAAACATGGGGCTCCCATGGATTCTACATCATGGTGAGTTGTAGAATTATTTCATTACATATTACAGTGGAATAATAATATAAATAAAGTGCACAATAAATGTAATGTGCTTGAATCATTGCAAAACCATATGTCCCACCCCCATCCTGCTCCACGGAAAGACTGTCTTCCATGAAATTGGTCCCTGGTGCGGGAAAGGTTAGGGACCACTGCCCTAGGAGATTTCTAGACCATGCCACTCGAGGGCAAGGTCTCCACCAGCCAGTAGTGCTCAGAACTAGTTTCAGTGACAGTCTTTCCTTCTTCCTCACAAGCTTCTAGGGCAGCTTCCATGTGGAATCCCCTAGAAGCCATTTGGTTTTGATTCCAAGAGGCCGCTTGTCTGAAAGAAGACAAGTCAGCAAAAATAGTAAGCCAAAACAGATTGGAGGAAAAAAAAGAGTCTTGACTCTTTAAATATAGAATTTTTGAAACTAGACTTTATTTTTAGAGCAGTCTGAGCTGCAAAATTGAGCAGAAGGCACAGAAATTTTTATATATCCGTTTCCTACACACACACACCCTCTTCCATGATCAATGTCTCTCAGCAGAGTGAGACATTTGTTACAACAGATGAACCCACACGGAGACATTGAAGTCACCCAAAGTCCGTGGTTTTCATTAGGGCTCCCTCTTGATGTGAACTCCAGAATTTTGAGTATTCATCATTTATAGAACATCTTTCTGAAATGAATAGTTTCATGTTGAAAAATAAACCCCGTGCCATTTTTATTTTGAAAAGTGAGATGGGCCGAGTGTGGTGGCTCACGCCTGTAATCCCAGCACTTTGGGAGGGCGAGATGGATGGATGACCTGAGGTCAGGAATTCGAGATCAGTGTGGCCAACATGGTGAAACCCTGTCTCTACTAAAAATACAAAAATTAGCCAGGCATGGTGGTGCGCACCTGCAGTGCCAGCTACTCGGGTGTCTGAGGCAGGAGAATCGCTTGAACCCGGGAGGTGGCGGTTGCAGTGTGCCAGGAGTCTATCACTGCACTCCAGCCTGGACAACAGTGTGAGACTTCATCTCAAAAAAAAAAAAAAAAAAAAGTGAGCTAGGTCTTGATTTCTGCTGAATTACCCATCCAGGATTGAGGTCTTTGAAGGGATTCATTAATAATTGCTGACATTTTCTTGCCTTTCCCTGTCTGCAATTCACTGGCCTGTGTGGTCTGGGTTGGGGAGGAAGGGGATCACCTTCCGTGATCTCATCTTCTGCAGCTGGTTTTCTACCAACTGAAATTTTAGGGATCCAGAGCGGAGAAGCCTGTGTCTGTGAGTTCCATCATTCTAGGTGCCGCTGGTCCCAGTAAGAGACAGTAGCAGACAAACAGCTTTCATTTTGCCCAGAAATCCCCATCAGCACATCCGCCCAGGCTGGGTCAGGCTAGTTCACTTAGCCAGGATGTGTTTTCTCTGTAGGCTGATGTGCACCGTGCTAAGCAGAATTTTCTCCAGCCTAATCTGCAGAGATAACTCAACCGTGCTCAGGAGATCGAGAGGGTTTCTCTGACATGTTCTTCATATTTATTTACTTATTTTCCATGCTGCTGTTCTATTGCAAAGTATGCTGTTGAGAAAATCTGGAAGCACTTTAGTACATGCAACAGAACAGGGTATTCCTACTGACTGTGCTACAATAAGAAGCAAAACAAAAATACCCCCTCATTTTCATTGAGGTGGCCAGTAGCCCGTATTTTCATTTCAGGTTTACCCTAGACAGATGAGGGCAAGTTCCCACGGAAAATTCCTAAAAGTCTGTTTCTGCTCAAACAAAGATACAACCCCACTAGCTATTAGTCTGCCCCTGGGATTTCTGAGCTATGCAAGCCCATGAGTCTGAAGTAGAGATTTCCTGTGTAGACTTTTTTTTTCCCTCCAGTCATCCAAGGGTATTCACTAGGTCAGCTCTTCTCCTAATTACAGAGTTTGGGAAGCAGTGGGGTTTGCAGTCATGTGACTGAGAAAGTTACTTTTACAACTCCTGTTAAAAAAATTACATAGTGATCCACAGAGTCCTTTAGAATATTAGACTTTCACATTGAAATCAGAATCGCCAGGAACTGCAGTTCATACACAAAACAGCCAGTGCACCTCCAGGGACTCTGCATTGGGGTAAAACCTGGATAGGAAGATGAAAGACACAGCAATAAAGTTGAAAAAAAATGACTGTAGATTTGCTGGATCCTATATATAAATATTAACTACAGATGTGGCGCAGGCAGTATGTTCAGTTCTCTCTATACAGCATTGCATTCTGTCTTTACGACACCTCCAAGAGGTAAAATTACCCTTATTGTACCCTTGAGAAATCTGGTTTTAGGAAGGGAGAATAGTGTGTTCTAGGCCCTCTGGCCAAGAAATAGCGAGTAGTAGGAGGAGGTGGTTTGAGCTCTACTATCTGTCTGACTCAATCACCTGTGGCTCCGCTGTTGGTTTAAGCCTTGCAGGAAAAGTGGATTTTAAAGATCTTATGATGGAGGCAGAGGGATGATGGCTCCCCCACGGTAAGGGCCTCCTAAGTCTCCTGGGCTGCAAGTTTCCCTATCTCCACATTTCTAGAGGAAAGGGGGTCTCGATGGAGGGGTGGGCTTGGGTGATGGGAAGTGAGCTAGCAAACCTGTTTGGATTTCCTTCTGAATGCGTGAGTCCAGGGGGTTGAATTTAAAGGGCAGGCACTTCCCAATCATGTCTTTTCCACGCATCACTTTTTAAAACTGGCACGCCATCAGCCTGCTTCAGGAGCATCTCAGCAAACAGGATCGGTTGCACATGGAAGTGGTACCATTAGGCTTGTAAAAAAAAAAATAAGTTTTTTTTTTATATTCACACAGGTTTTTGTAGATCAAAGACAAAACGGGCAAACGTTGATAATAAGGACATGTTGTCAAAATGCTGGTTCAGGAATGGAAATGCTGCTAACCAGAGGACCAGTGAAAAGCAGTGGCTGGTAAAAGTCACTGGTGCATCCTGCGACAAGCTGCAATCCGTTAGGTTCCATGGCATCTGGCGATTAGGAAGGCTCCGACCTTTTGTTAATCACTGAGCTTTTGCTTGAAGTACATTCTGTAGCTACAAGGACTGACCTGCCCTTCATTTGATCATCCCTCCTCACCCTCCACATGGTGGAATTATTAGCAAACGGATGAATTTAATTTAACCGACATGTACTCCAAACCTCCTGTATTTAAGGAAATCTCTTGGCACTTCAAGGGATTCAACAATTAACAAAACATGGTCCCTGCTCTAGGAACACATCACCAAGCAAGCAGGCAACATTAGCAGGACAAACATCAAAACAAAAAAGACTAAATGCCGCAAAATATGCATTTCATTTTAAAAAAGTACAGAAGGACGAGATTCCATAATGCTTTATTTGTGGATTTATTGTACAAGTTATGCCCTGGGACTTTTCTAATCTAGGCATTTATTTTTATTGGTATGTGTGTTATTAAAAATAATTTATTGAGGTAAAATTCACATCGTATAGTAAACCGTGTTAAAGTAACAATGTCATGGCATTTTGTACATCCTCAATATTGTGCAACCATCACCTACATGTAGTTCCAAAACGTTTCTGTCACCCCAAGCTAAAACCCTGCACCCATTCAGTGGTCTCTTTCCACTGCTCACTCCCCCTCATCCCATGCATGAAATTTGCAAAGCAGAATTGAATTAGTTGACTTGATATTTTATTTACTTCACACTTGTAAGGAATTAAAACCATTATGTTTGAGTTAACCATCTCATTTCCGTAAACCTGTGCCTTTAACTAGACTTCGATAAACCATTTTTGGGGTGCAGATGGTACAGGTAACACAAGTATTTAGAGGTATTAATAGATATTATCTATTAAATGTGCCAATAATAATCCCCCTGGATAAGGTAGTATAAACAGATTTCCTTACTGCAGGGAAATCCAGACTTTTTTTTTTTTTTTTTTTTTTTTGAGGCAGGGTCTTGCTCTGTCACCCTGGCTGGAGTGCAGTGGTGTGAACTTGGCTTACTGCAAACTCTGCGTCTCAGGCTCAAGCAATTCTCCCATGTTAGCCCCCAGTATGTAGCTGGAACTACAGGCATATGCCACTATGCCTGGTTAATTTTTTTTTTTTGTAGAGATAGGGTTTTGCCACGTTGCCTAGGCTGGTCTCAAACTCCTGGACTCAAGCAATCCTCCCACCTTGGCCTCCCAAAGTGCTGGGATTACAGGCATTAGCCACTGTGCCTGGCCAAATCTAGACATTTCTTAATATAATTCAACCTCAGTCATGCACACATTCATTCATTCATTCATTTATTCATTCATTCATTCAATTGAATGCTTAGTGTATGCTAAGGTCTGTGCTATACTCCAGGTGTCAAGAAGCTATGATGGCATAAAAAGAAGATGAGTGATTGTCCACAATGCAGGAAAAAAGCCCACATTAGCAATGGGCATGGAGGTAAGGAAATACTATACAATGGAAATTGAGGAGGTCTTTGTCAAAACAGTGGCATGAACCAACAACAACAACAAAAATCAGGGAAGTGCTACCTGTTCTTGACAAGCCAGATCTATCACCACAAGGAAGATCCCAGGGACAGGCTGGGAAGCACAGGGCATGGCATGGGCCACCCATGGAAAACTTCAGCCTTGGGTTTGAGGATGATGGCACTCCTCTAAGTCTCAGTGATGGGCTGGAAGGGATGAATGAGAAGGAGTTGGTGGAGGAAGAAGTTGTCAAAATCAAAGACATATCCATGCAACTGCAGTGAGAGAGATGGAGAGAGGAGCACATTGGGCCCAGAGATTCTTAGGCATCAGGATCTAAACTTGGCAACCAGTTGACTATGAGGAAGACATGAAGGAGAGGCAGAAGGCAAGGATGGCTTGAGTTTCTAGTTTAGCTGATGAGATGGGTGGCAACATCATTAACAAGGGTAAAGAGATGTTCAAGAGACAGTTGTTTTTGTTTTGCTTTGTTTCATAATTTAATCAATGGGTTTGGGGCATGCCCAGAAAGAGGCTACCTAAGGGCATTATTTGACTAATCCCTGGAACTATGTCAACACACACTGAAAACTAAAGCTAGAGAAGGAATGAATTCCCATTTATGAACCAGTATTTCCTGACTATCAACTCTGTGGAAGCCACCCTAGGCGCAGGAGGCAGGTGGTGAGGAATTCCTAGACACTGTGTTTCTTAGGAGGAGCTAAGATGGTCCACGCTCCATGCAGGGGAGGCAACTTATTTCTTAGGCTTATTCCTTCCTTCCTCCTGAAAGCCCCCTGACAGAGAGCTGGATGTAGGGCAGGACTTCTGAATCTAAAGAGCAGGTACTTCTCAATTATACTTTTTCCATGCATTGCCTTTTAAAAGCTGCATGCCTGCTGGGCTCAGTGGCTCACGCCTGTAATCCCAGCACTTTGGGAGGCCGAGGTGGGTGGATCACTTGAGGCTAGGAATTCGAGTCCAGCCTGAGCAACATAGTGAGACCCTGTCTGCACAAAAAAAAAAAAAAAAAAAAAAAAAAAAAAAATTAGCCCAGCTTGGCAAGCCTCTAGTACCAGCTACATGGGGGACTGAGGTGGAGAATTGCTTCTGCCTCCGAGGCGGAGGTTACAGTGAGCCGAGATCACACCACTGGCACTCTAGCCTGGGCAACAGAGCGAGACTCTGTCTCAAATACATACATACATACATACATACATACATACATAAATGTCACACGCCATGGGCCTGCTTCAGGGGCATCTCAGCAGACACGATTCGTTGTACAAGTACATGGTACCACTGGGCTTGTAAAAAAAAAATTTTTTTTATACTCACAGATGTCTTTTGTAGATCAAAGAACACAACAGGCAAATACTGACCCTAAGGACATGTCAAAATGCTGGTTCAGGGAGAGGAATGCGGCTAACCAGAGGAACAGCGAAAAGCAGTCGCTGGTGCACCCTGCAACAAGCTGGGGCAATGGTGCCTTTCCGGGCCCTGCACACCTGTCTCAGCTCCATGTTTTTATCCCAGGTGGGCTCCGCTGACTGAAGATCCTCACCTGACCTCTCCCCACCATTCCAGGTCTGACTTATCCAGGAAGCCAGGCAGCCGCCGCCTCCTCCTCCTCTGCCTCCTGGAATAGGGACCTACTCTCTGCACCCTCTACTTTTTGCCTTGTCGCCAGGTAGCTCCCACCCTCCCACCGCCCCCTCCCAGACAATACCATCAGACTCTCCGAACGTCCCAGCCCTCGCCCTGCCCCTCGAAGGCTCCCCACGCCGGAGGGGAGCCGTTGCACCTTTCTGGCAGGAAGACTCTGGCAAGGGGAGAGAGGCGGGCGCCGGGGAGTCCTGGAGAGGCGGGAGGGCGTGGCGGCGGCTCTCACGTTGCAGCCCTGCCTGCAGCTAGCGGGATGCCGGCGGGGCCAGCCCGCTCCTGCCTGCACACGGTCTGGGAAGAGCTGCCAGAGAAAACGCCGTCTGGCCCGGAGAAGCGCAAACCCTGCTCCTTCTCTCTCTCCTGAAAGGAACGGAAACGTTCCCAGCGCTGCTTAGGCGCTCCCCAAGCGTGGAATCTACTGCGGCTCCCACCGCGCTTCCTGCATCTCGCCTTTCCCTCCTGGGTCCCCGGACTTCTCTCTGACAAAGGGCCCTCCTTCCCCGAGCCGCCTGTGGTTCTTGCAGCGGGAGTGGGCGAGGCATTTCCACCCGGGCCCAGGCGCAATGAAGACGCGAGAGGAAGGCTGAGCGCAGAGCGGCGCGGCCAGGGTCCCTTGGCTCGGGCCCGCGCCCCGTCTCCCCGGGGTGGGGCAGGGTGGGGGTGTGCCGAGGCGTGGACTTGGGGAAGCCTCGCAGCGCCGGGAATAAAAGGGCGCCGGCTTGCTGTGCCGCGCTGGGAAGCCGAGCTGCCTCACCCCCGGCCCCGGGAAGGGCATGGCCCCGGCAAACTCCCGGCCGTGACTCGCGCGCCCCGGCTCGGTGGATGCTCCCGGCGCACCGCTCCCGTGTGCGGCGGCTTCCCAAGGACAGGTGAGGACCCAGGGTGGCCAGGGCGCCCGAGGGCTGCCGTGTCTGCCTGCAGGGGGTGAAGGGATTTGAGATACCCAAGGGAAACACTGGGGGTAAAGGGCCCGCATGCAGGCAGATTGCACCGTTCCCCAGCACTGTTTGAAGTTGCTAAGAAATCAGGGTACCTGAATTCCTGCAATTTTAAGTAGCTAAGGATCAGATAAGGAGGAGAGCCGGATCTTGAAGGAGGATGCACTGAATAGGTCTAATTAAGCCCAGACATCCCATGCCTCCTTTCCTCCCTCTCCCCAACGCGCTCCCCATCCCTGGCTCTCTCTGGAGACCTTCAACCCCTCCATCCCGCGTTAATAGGAAGCTGCCAACGGAATTCCCAAGTGAAGCCCACTCTGCTCTTGCAGTCGGTGGGGGAAAGGACGCTTGAGGAGCCTCTTTCCAAGTTGCTCAGGCTGTGGCTACTTCAAGTCTCCTCTCCCTCCTCTCTTCCCCCCCTCCTTCCCCGCCTCTTTCCTCCTACTCTTACCCAGGCTTTCCCTGGAAAGGGGACAGCCCAACGCCTAGAGTGATCTGAGCCATGCAAAAAAACCGGGACAGTCATCACGCAGATAGAAGGGGTTTGATGTCCGAGTCCCGGGCGGCGGGGACTCGCAGGGCCACCCCAGCCGCGTTCCGGGAAAGCTAGTAATTCATCCCGCAGCCAGCTCGACGCGACCCAGCGGACTCTGGAAGCCGGCCAGGGGCTCAGGGCTGCCCGCCCGGCCACTCCAGGTTGTCCGCCCAGGGCCAAGACGAAAGCAGACGGCCTCACGCCCCCACCCCTGCTTCCCGGCGGGGTTCGCAGACCGTCTCTGGCGGCCTAGCTGGCGCGGGGCCGCTTTCTCCGCGGCGGAGAGACCCGACCCTGCCTCCCCGGGATTACGGTTGCCTGGGGGCGAGTTTTCTGGGTCTCCCGGGAGGTTGGTGCCGCGGTGGGAGGCCGGACAGGGAGTTGGGGCTGAAGAGTCCTCTGGAACGCCCGGGCGAAGTCCGCCCGCAGGCACAGGACTCTGGGGACTGGCGCGGCTGCCCTTGGAACCAGCCCAGCGCCGAGGTCAGGCGCGCAGGCAGGGGCGGGGAAAGCCCGGGCTCTGGCGAGAGGGAAAACTCCGAGGACTTTTGCAGAGCTGCAGGAGCCGGTTTGTTCCAGCGCTCAGAGGCGGAGCCTGGACTTGCTTTTTTGCAAAGCTACCTGTGTGCCATCAGTTCTTTATGGGCAGCTGAAGGGAGACGCGCCCCCCGGCTTAAGAGAATAACCTTTTCTAGGTCACTTAAAGGCAGGAAAAGCTACAGGTTTGGGATGCTCCTCTCTTATAGGAAGGATTTTAGAATTTTATTTTTATTTTTTGAGACGGAGTGTCGCTCTTGTTGCCCAGGCTGGGGTGCAATGGCTCGATCTCGGTTCACCGCAACCTCTGCCTCCCGGATTCAAGCGAATCTCCTGCCTCAGCCTCCCGAGCAGCTGAGATTACAGGCATGCGCCACCATGCCTGGCTAATTTTGTTTTGTTTGTTTGTTTGTATTTTTAGTAGAGACGGGGTTTCTCCATGTTGGTCAGGCTGGTCTCGAACTCCCGACCTCAGGTGATCCGCCCGCCTCAGCCTCCCAAAGTGTTGGATGACAGACGTGAGCCACCGAGTCCGGCCTGGGTTTTAGAATTTTTAATCAGCATTTAGCGCTCGTTCAGAACCCGGGCGAATGGGCAGGCGCGTGTTTGTTGTGTATCCCTATTTACTTTCCATGTGTGTCACTATTTTTAAGTGAACGCCATTCAAGAGATGACAAAAATGTTAGATGACATAGGCATTGCCAGGACACGAAGAAAATGATCACCGCCATTCTAAATGAAGTAGCTGATGCAATCTAGCATTTACCCGAGCTCTTCCATTTTTTAGTGACTCAATTTTTTCTGTTTGCCTGAATATATTTCATAAGCAATCCCTTCCTGTTTATTGAATGATCAGAGGTTCCCCCAAACTTCCTCCCCGATTAACAGCAACTCTATATCATCAAAAAAACTCTCTGGCGTTTCCAAGACAAAAATTAAGGATAGTAAATAAACCCAGAAATAACAGGATGAATATCCTTCTAGCAAACACCTCTTTAAGCTCTTCAAGAAGCTAGAATTAAAGGTTTGAGAAATATAATTAAAGGAAAGAATACGAATGAACACTTTTCTTGGGAAGTTTTAAATTCAAATATATGCAATATATAATGGCTCAGTCTTGTCGTTGGAGGCAGAAACAATGTTTTATTATTTTTTTATTATGGAAACATAAATATAAACCTCCTCTCTCTCTCTCTCTCTCTCTCTCTCTCTCATCTCTCTCTCTCTCTCTCTCTCATCTCTCTCTCTCTCTCTCTCTCATCTCTCTCTATTTCATACCCACAATTACAGACTGCAAGATAGATTTCCAAATCATAGTATCCAAGCCAAGAATCAAGACTATATTCTATAGTCATGATTAAAGTGAATGGTGAAAAGTTTAGAAAAAAAACCATGTTTCATCTTTCTCAATTCCCATGGTTTAAGCGTCACTACAACACATCGTGTGAAGTCCTGGGAAGCTTGAAACCCTGATGCACAATTCAAATTTAAAAATTGCCCATAGTTACTTGGTGCTACCTGTGAATAAGCGCATCTCTTCGTTGTTCTACCTCAGGTATCCGAGAATCAGGCACCCCGACAAGATGCCCAAGCGCGCGCACTGGGGGGCCCTCTCCGTGGTGCTGATCCTGCTTTGGGGCCATCCGCGAGTGGCGCTGGCCTGCCCGCATCCTTGTGCCTGCTACGTCCCCAGCGAGGTCCACTGCACGTTCCGATCCCTGGCTTCCGTGCCCGCTGGCATTGCTAAACACGTGGAAAGAATCAATTTGGGGTTTGTACCACTTTCTTCCCGAACCATCCCACTGTCAGTGCGTGCGTCTTGATCTGGTTTTGCATGTGTGTATGTGCATTTACTTAACTTCGTATGTGCATTTCCTCTGTGTAGCTCTGTCGAGAATTATGGAGCTGCAGATGGGCAGAATAAAGAGGAAAAGTTTTGGTTATGCTAAACGCAGCTTTTTCAATGATTATCTGAATATATCCATCAGCTGCCACTGCTGTAAGGTCTATTAACGAGCAGCATGAACAACTTTAGAGTTTGTTGAGAAATTCCCTTGATAGCATTTCTTTAATACATTGTTGAGGTGAATGCATGAGACACACACTTAAACATATGAAGATGATTTAAGTAGACTTCAGCAACGATTTAAGAATAATAAAAATAATCAGAACATCTGTGCCATTTTATAAGTCGTGTAGATGATAGAATGGTGACTTTGAGGCAATAAAAGAGTTCCTGCAGATTTTGCCTGTTAAAAATATCAACATCTTTTTAAAAACCTATTTTGATGTGGCTTGCCAGATAGACTTTTAATAGTCAACAATCATTTGGAGTTCTTCAACAAAATATATTAGCTACTTTTTGGCATCTATCCCCGGAACAACTGATTAAATTAGTGTTTGAGAAATATTCACCATGGAGATGTTTTAGTAAAAAATAAAATGTCCAGATTTGAGCCAACGGAAAATAACTGTAAATGTACCTGGACATCTTATAGAACAAAGTTAAAAAAAAAATTCTCCTCTATTGACAGTGGTAGAAGAAGAGAATGAAACATTGAGATAATAAGATGGAAATTTCTCTATCGACAGTGGTAGAGTCAGAGAATGAAACGTTGAGGGAGTAAGATGATAATTTCCCTAACCCATGGCAACAGACCATTAAATAGGTTTCTCAATGAAATGCTGTTAGACTTTATGAGTTGACCATCTGAACATCCAACCACAATGATGATAGCTCATTGGGGAAAACAGCTTGGCATTGCCAGAGAAGGGAATAGTAACACGTAAGCCAGCTTCCCTTTTTACAATCTTGTAATTTTTCAGGACACATTTCTTGTGCAATGGAAGTAAGAAAAAGGGAAGAGGTGCTAAAGCCCATTTGTTTTATTTATTTATTTATTTAAACTTTAAGTTCCATGATACATGTGCAGAGTGTACAAGTTTGTTACATAGGTATACGTGTGCCCTGGTGGTTTGCTGCACCTATTGACCCATCCTTTATGTTCCCTCCCCTCAACCCCCACCCCCCAGCAGGCCCTGGTGTGCGTTGTTCCCCTCCCTGTGCCCATGTGTTCTCGATGTTCAACTCCCATTTATGAGTGAGAACATGCAGCGTTTGGTTTTCTCTTTCCCTTGTTAGTTCGCTGAGGATGATGGCTTCCAGCTTCATCTATATCCCTTGAAAGGACAAGATTTCATTCCTTTTTATGGCTGCATAGTATTCCATGGTGTATATGTACCACATTTTCTTTATCCAGTCTATCATTGGTGGGCATTTGGGTTGGTTCCATGTCTGCTAAAGCCCATTTGAATCCTGGGCGATGGTGCATGTGATATTTGCAGAACAGAAAGTGGGGCTTTAACTGTAACTTCTTTTTCTTCCACCCTTGGTGTGCAAAATGGCTCTGTCTAGGAATTCTTTTTTATACATGAACCACTTTAACACATGGTCCCACTTGCTGGGATTAGCTGCCTCATCTCTCAAACCCAGCACCTTGGCAGGTCCCATGCTGGGGGTACCATCAGCCAGGCCTTGGTGGAGCCCTCTAAAAAGCTTGGGGTTGATGCAGAATATATATATATTTGCGGTGCTTCCTGCACAGCAGGTTTGTGTGCTTGTGTTGTGTGTGGGGAAGGGGGTATCAGGCTGGAAATGAGGGTGGGGACAGTACCTGCATGCACTCTCCCCAAAGAGGTGATTTGTTTAATGGCCTGAGACTTACAGCACCAACAAGACTATTACTTCTGAAGTTGTTTGCATCTCATTTACAGTTTCTGGGATGCTTTTCTTCCCGTTCATTTTTAAACTGAAGTACTTTGTAAGTGCAAAACATAACTAACCTCTAAATCACACCACTATTTCCGATGGTTTCATTTTAAACAACTCACAATAAAGATGGACTTTAACGTAGGAAGAAAACAGACATCCCAACATGTTAATGTTTCTTTTTCCTATTGCTGCCAGTAATATCTAGAGACAGTTTTCTGTAATATTAAAAAGAAAAGAAAAAGTTTAAAACCCTAGAGAATCACTTCACTGCATCAACATCTATTACTTCCATCTGGTTTAATTTGTAACAGGAACTAATATACTACTTGAAAAACATCACTAATAATATCATAATAGCATTGTTTCAGAAAAATCAATCTCAAATCAGGTAATGAGTCTGGCATCTTGCATTTTGTTGGGGAAAAAACTGAAGCAGGAGCAATGTCTAACAGATAAAACTCAGAGATTGATTTGTGTTTTAACAGTCTGGAGAAAATATAAGACTCTCAAGGAATGAGGAATTTTTGGCCAAGTGCTAATGAAACCTTCTATTCCCACACAGCTGTTTTTAGGGTTGTCAGCATTGCTGTTTCCTGCTTGGACAAACTAAAAGCATTTCTGAAAATTGCTTTCCAAATATTTTTTTTCAGGAACCAACAACATAGCATCCACCTAGAGATGGATTTACAGACTCTTAAATATTTTTTTCCCTCGATTAAAAGACTGGTTTTGGTGATGTCTTTCTGCAACTTCGACAATGCCCATATTTGCCTACTTTATTTTAAGTTCTGCCTTGTGATATTAACCGGAACCTAAGACATAATTTTGCAAATATTGTCTGCCATAAACATTTCACAGAGTTGGTTATATATTCAGTGATTGCCAATCAATAGGCGATGAAGATAGTCTGAAATGTAAGCCAAGGGGCTAATAAGCCACAGAACTGCACTTTATGCAGGGTCATCCCAGTCTGCAGTTAGATTCTGTTCCCGGAGTGTCGTGCTAATTTCCCAGACTCTCTGCTGATTTATAGAAGGATGCAAAAAGGGTACATGTATACCCTCGGGTTCTGAGAGGGGGTACTGAAGTGATTCCCAGGGCTTCTGTCTGTTCCAGAATATCCACCCCATTATCACATCTGGCACCCTTGGCATCTGCATCTGCAAGCTCTCTAATGCCCCTTAAAAACAAGCAGGAGGGGCCGGGCATGGTGGCTCATGCCTGTAATCCCAGCACTTTGGGAGGCAGAGGCAGGTGGATCACGAGGTCAGGAGATCGAGACCATCCTGGCTAACACGGTGAAAGCCCGTCTCTACTAAAAAATTCAAATAAATTAGCTGGATGTGGTGGTGGGCGCCTGTAGTCCCAGCTACTTGGGAGGCTGAGGCAGGAGAATGGCATGAACCTGGGAGGCGGAGCTTGCAGTGAGCCCAGATTGCGCCACTGCACTCCAGCTTGGGTGACAGAGCGAGACTCTGTCTCAAAAAACAAAACAAAAAAATCAAACAAACAACAACAACAACGAAACAGGCAGGGAGAAGATGACAGGGTCAGGCAGGTTTCTGAGCTGATGTGGAGCCCATCCCAGACTTTGGGTGCCTTCCTGAACAGGGGGATTTATTCAGATGTGAAGGGAAATCAACTAGTATTATCCTTTGTTCCTATTTTCCCTTCTTCTCCACCTTGATAGTTGTGATCAAAATTCTCAGGTTAAATTTGACATTCAGCTATCCATGGCTTTAGTATGAGCCATTCTGTTTTTCTCAATATCTATCTATCTATCTATCTATCTATCATCTATCTATCTATCTATTATCTATCATCTGCCAATTACTTGTCTACCCACCTAACATCTATCTCTATCATCAGTCAACGAATCTATCTCTCTACCTGTCTCTATCTATCTATCATCTATCTGTTATGCATCTGCCTATCACCTATCTACCTACCTATTATCATCAGCCAATCTATCTCTCTACCTACCTATCATCTATCTATCAATCTATCGATCTATGTATCATCTGTCTGCCTATCACCTACCTATCATCTATCTCTAACATCATCTATCTATTGATGTATCTATTCTATCTATCTATCTATCTATCTATCTATCTATCTATCTATCTATCATCTATAAATCTACCTATCTATTCTCTATCATCTGTTTATCAATAATATATCTACCTACCTATCATCTCTATCAATCAATCTATCTCTATCATGTATCCTATCTATCATCTATCTATCTGTCTATCTATCTATCTACCTATCATCTATCATCTATCTATCATCTATGTACCTGTCATCTATCTTTATCATCTATCAATCTGTTGAGCTATATATTATCTATGTATCTATGTACCTATCTATCATCTGTCTGGCTGTCTATCTATTATCTATCTATCTATCTATCTATCTATCATCTGTCTGGCTATCTATCTATCTATCTATCATCTGTCTGCCTATCTATCTATCTATCATCTATCTATGACAGTAGTTATCAACAATGGAAGAGTTTGCCCCTGGAGAACATTTGGCAACATCTGGAGACCTTTTTGGTGACCACAGCTATGGAAGGAGAACATATCACACCCTTGAAGTAAAATGTGCTGAGGAACATCCAGCTGTTTCTGACCCATTTCAGAGACTGAGCCTCAGAGCCCTATCTCCTCTGTCTGAAGATTTGCCTCCTCCTTCTGGGCTCTGTTCAGGCGATATTATTTACTCCCAGGGCTCTATTCCATTGGTCTGTTGGCCAGTCTCCCCTGAACGTGCTTCATGGGTCTCCATCTTGGTCTTGAGCCCTATTCTCCCCTTAGATTCTTACAAAATTCTCAAACGTCGCATGGCAAATACAGCTTTGAATTCTTTCCCCAACATCTGTCTCTCCCAGCCTTTGCTGTCCAGCAAATGATAGAATCCACCCACTTACTCCCCTCCAAGTAGAAGTCCTTCCCCCAAGTTTGTCCTCATTCTCACTCCCACCACTCAGCAACGCCTGCTGGCTCTTCCTCTAAGTACATTTGGAAATGTTCTGTGTGCCTTCATGTTTACTGCCACACCTGGTCATGAATCCAATATCCCTCAATATCTCTGCAGGATTCACCTCATTTCTGCTTCCCTTTCTTGCCCAGCTCTGACACGTTCTCCAGGTAGTGGCCAACATTGCTGTTTTAACACATACTTCAGTTCACGGATGAATAGATATATAATTGATCTATAGATGATAATAGATGCTTGATAGATGATAGGATGATGATGGATTGATAGATAGAGAGGATTATAGATAGATTGATGGATGATAGGTAGGTATAGGGTACGTAGATAGATAGATACAGATAGAGAGATAGATAGACAAATTTGCACATGCTAAGGTAAGGTTACCAAATTTCTGCAATCTTAATGTCTAGGACTGAATCAATCTGGGTTGTAGGGGCCATCGTGTGCATTACAGGATGTCGAGCAGCATCTCTATAGAGAACAAATCAATGGCCGTGCCATAAAGCAGGCAAGCTTGGTGAGTCTAAGGAACAGAAAGATGGTCAATAACTCTGAACTTTATGGCAAACAACAAAATACCAGAGAGCTAACTAGTTGTCCACCACGGAACATTCTTCTAAAATGATGAGGCCATGCCCAAAAGTCCCTTTGTTTCTTAAGCCTTACTTCAAATCTCAGCTCCCCAGAAAGCCCTGCCCCAGACATCGGCCAACCAAACCCCTTCTACTCTCCTTCCTGTGCTTTAATTATTTCCTTATGAAATTTACATCTGAAATGATCTTTTTCATTGTTTTTACCTTTCTCATCACCTTCTTGCTAAGAGAGCTGAGCCCTTGCCTATTTGGTTGACCCACCCAGAATAGTAACTTGCAGACACACAAAGCTCAAATTATAGCTGTGACTGCGTTGCGGAATGAATCCATGCATGTAGAATCTGTAGCAGACGTCGTTTCATATTGAGTGAAGTTCAAACAGCACCTGCCTTATTTTCCCTTTGATTTCTCCATCTCTAGAAGCATTAGAACTTGTTTTCAGAGCCCACTACATCCTGAAGGCACATAGGAAGCTGATCTGTACAATGTTTTTCCAATTTTTTAAAGTAAAATTCAAAAGACATGGCATTCACCCTTGTAGCCTCTACAATTCAGTGCCATTTAGTACATTCAAACTACTGTGTATCCATCATCTCTATCTTGTTCCAAACATTTTCACCACCCCAAAAGGAGACTGCATATCCATTAAGCAGTCTTTCTCTACTCCCTTTCCTCCTCCAGCCTTTGGGAACCACCGCTTTGTTTTCTATCTCTATGAATTTGACTATACTGAACATTTCATGTACATACAATAGATCAGCGGTCCCCAGCCTTTTTGGCACCAGGGACCAGTTTTCATGGAAGACAATTTTTCCACAGACAGGACTGGGGAGGGAGTGGTTTTGGGATGACTCAAGCTCATCACATTTTTGTGCACTTTATTTCTATTATTATTACATTGTAATATATAATGAAATAATTCTACAACTCACCATAATGTAGAATCAGTGGAAGCCCTGAGCTTATTTTCCTTCAACTAGACAGTTCCATCTGGGGGTGACCGGAGACAGTGACAGATCATCAGGCATTAGATTCTCATAAGGAGTGTGTAACCTAGATTCCTCACATGCACAGTTCAGAATAGGATTTGTGCTCCAATGATAATCTAATGCCATCACTGATCTGACAGGAGGTGGAGCTCAGGCAGTAATGCCAGCAATGGGGAATGGCTGTAAATACAGATGAAGCTTTGCTGGCTTACCCACCACTCACCTCCTGCTGTGCAGCCTGGTTCCTAACTGGTCTGGTACTGCTCTGTGGCCTAGGGTTTGAGGACCACTGCAATAGGTGACCTGTAGGACTTCTTTCAGTGAACAACACGTTTCAAGAGTCACCCACATGGTAGCCTGTGTCAGAGCTTCATTCCTTTTTGTAGTGTGCATCTTGAGCAATGATTACTGCCACTGCATAGTGATTTTGCAGAAAATCAATTTAAAGACTACTCTGTAGTCGGCATTTCTGAAACGTACATTTAGACTCTCTGCTTCTCATTCACGTGCATTGCATTTTTCTTCATGGTTGTTATTTCAGTCAAACAAAAACCTCTGAACGATTCTGAGGATGCCATCCGCAGACCCACCCTGTAAGACTTTCTTGGCCCTCCCTTGTGTGCCAAATCATCTGTGCTTGTGTTTAAATAAGAAGAAATAAGGTATTCTTTTAAAAATAAAAATGGCGGCCAGGCGCGGTGGCTCACGCCTGTAATCCCAGCACTTTGGGAGGCCGAGGCGGGCAGATCACCTGAGGTCAGGAGTTTGAGACCAGCCTGGCCAACATGGTGAAACCCTGTCTCTACTAAAAATACAAAAATTAGCCGGGCGTGGTGGCACACATCTGAAGTCCCAGCTACTTGGGAGGCTGAGGCCAGAGAATTGCTTGAATCCGGGAGGTGGAGGTTGCAGTGAGCAGAGAAGGCGCCACTGCACTTCAGCCTGGGCGACAGCGAGAGACTCCATCTCAAATGAATAAATAAGTAAAATAAAAATAAAAAAATAAAAAATAAAAAATGGCAACTTAGTATGGTCATTATCCATAATTGACACTTCATTGACCCATAAGATGGGAACTTAAAAACCCTGAAAACACAACAACAACAACAACAATAATGTCCCCGTTATAGAGGAGAGGAGACTCTGAAAGACGCTGAATACATCCGAGAATACACAGTCACTAGGGCAAAATACAGGGATCTTGAGACCAAAGCTTTACCTTGCATTCAGGGACCATTAACTGAGGCGGGAGAGGCTATCAATATCTACTTGACACTTTATTTTATTTAGTGAGTTGAAACGTATGGAATCAGGGTGCAAAGTTCCTGGAAAGATAACGTAGCAAAGAATGAATTAGAAATGTATCAGGTAGATTTCTACTCTGGACTCAGCTGAAATCAGGTCTGAAATTGGTCGTTTGAGTGTCTCTGAGAAGAATCATTCGTGTTTACGAATATTATGATTTTTGTATGATTTTTACATTATTCATATTATGTATAAATTTTTGAACATCTGAATATGTCTTCATTGAATGTCTTTATTCATATAACATATTGCTCATTATTCCCCTGCCTAACTACATTTTAGTTGCCATTTTTAACTCGTGGATTCTTATCATGTCTCTTTTTGTGTCTTCCTTGGCTGTGACTTTCCCTTTGGTCTCCCTAGTATCAGCCTTGTTGTACCTATTCCCTCCAGAAACTCTGTAGCGGTCCTTGACACAGAGCAATGTCTGAGTGGCTACAGACATTGTGTCCTGTAACCCACACATGGCTCTCCGAAAAAAGAATCCTCAGCAGCATTACTAATGAAGAGTTTGAGCTTCCAAAGAGCTTGGTCACTTCTCTGGGATAGCCAGCAGGCAACGTGAAGTGTGCCTGACCTCAAAACATGAGGCCTAGAGGGTGTGGTGGCTGACGCCTGTAATCCCAGCACTTCGGGAGGCCGAGGTGGTAGATCACTTCAGCTCAGAAGTTCAAGACCAGCTCGGGCAACATGGTGAAGCCCCATCTCCACTAAAAATACAAAAATTAGCCAGGTGTGCTGGTGTGTGCTTGTAGTCACAGCTACTTAGAAGGCTGAAGTGGGAGGATGGCTTGAGCCCAGGACACAGAGGTTGCAGTGAGCCGAGACTGTGCCACCACACTCTGGCCTGGACAACAGAGCCAAACCCTGTCTTGAGAGAGAGAGAGAGAGAGAGAGAGAGAGAGAAACAGAGACCTTTCTATGCGTCTATCTCACCTCTAAGGATCTCACGTCTACACACTGGGACTTCCATTCCCCACCTAGCTCGCAGTAGTCAACACCTTCCTTCCCCTTTATTATACTCCGCAGGAAACTGCTGAGCTCATGATTGGAAAAAATGCACCTCTTTCTTCTCTTACTTGGAATTTTACCCACTGAGGAGGTTCATGATCCTCAACATGAAATGAAGCTTCATGCCCTTGAATTTCACTTATTTTTGCAGCATTATATTTCGGGGGGTTTTGCACCGTGATTCCATGAGTTTGAACTCACTAAATAAAATACAATGTCAAGTAGATATTGACAGCTTCTCCCACCTCAGTTAACAGTGTCTGCATGCAGGTTGAAGTTTGGGCTCAAGATACCTGGATTTTACTCTCACTGACTGTATTCTTGAATGCATTCAATGTCTTCTGTGAGTCTCCTCTTCTCTGTAATGGGGACATTATTGTCGTTGTTACTGTGTTTGCTTGTGGAATATTTAAGTTCCCATCTTGTTTTAATAAGACCAAAATACCACTAGGTAATAGGAAAAAAACTTTGGAATGGAACATTGCATGGTTTAACCTCTTTTTTCCTATTCCTTGAAAATTTTAGAAAGTTTCTTTTTTTCTTTCTTTCTTACTTTTTTTTTTTTTTTTTTTTTTGAGATGGGGTTTTGCTCTGTTGCCCAGGCTGGAGTGCAGTGGCACAATCACAGCTCTCTGCAGCCTCGACCTCCTGGGTTCAAGTGGTCTTTCCTGCTTAGCCTGCCGAGTAGCTGGGACCACAGGCATGCACCATCACACTCAATGAATTTTTGTATTTTTTGTGGAGATTAGGTCTCACTATGTTGCCCAGGCTGGTCTTGAACTCCTGGGCTCAAGTGATCCTCTCTCCCCAGCCTCCCAAAGTGCTGGGATTATAGGCATGAGCTGCCATGCCCAACCTGGAAACTTTCTTGAATCTCAGTTTCTGCTGTGGAAAGTTAGCCTGCTTCATGGGGTTTAGGTGATAAAGGGCAAAAGGTAATACAAAGAGGACAAGGCTCAATTCCAACTAAGTTTCCCACCTTCTATGGAATCCAAAGCATGTTCATAAGGTACACACATAGCTATGAGCCCAATTCTTTTAATATTTTACCTCTCACCAGTGTTAAATAAAGCAGAGCTTAGCTGACAAGACACTGGAGTAACGCACTAAAAATAAGAGTGGAAAATATAATGTAATCAAGAAGAGAGAACCACTATATATGATTGTTCATTGACTACATGAGTCAAAATGATGAACAGGAAATAGGATCATCTTCTACTATATTATCCCCATATACCATATTGAATCTATACAGCATTATTTCAATAAGGTGGGATGCACTTAATTCCATCTGATGTTTTCTTTGCATAAATTGGTCTTAAAAAGAAGAATGCAATTATGAAAGGATGTCTTTGAAAAGTTTGATGCAATCAAGGTGAATAGTTTTTGAGGGTAGAGCTTACAAATTTCCTGCACTCAAAAATTTGTAGCTGAAAGGTGCTTCCTAAGGCGGGGTCTTAGGGGAGTCACACTTAACCTGGTGTTTCTGTTGACTTTGGAATTGTAGTCCAGGTTTGAGCACATATGAGTATGAGAAAATTGGACCATGCTAGCATCTGCTGCATTTAGCTATGAGCTGTTCACTTATGTTCTCTGCTAATTGATTTCCTTTTATTTAAGTGATAAGGAGAAGCAATCAATGATATCAGGCTAGATGTGTTATATCTCAGCAGAAACAGTGATTTCTGGTAACAGCGTGCAGGCTTCTCTATTCATTTTTCAAATTGCTTATCCAGGGATCAAGTTTAAGCATTGTTGTACGCTATTACCAATATGGCAATGAGAAATTTCTAAACTGGTCAAGAAAGCATCTTGACAATTATATACGCAACAACAAAAAACCAAAAATTTAAAACAAAAAGAACTCATCTTGAGGACAGGTTACAGGAAAAAAACAAAACAAAAAAGAAACCTAGCATGTCTACGAGTAACTTTGATCATCCATCAGACATGGCAGCCTGCCCATGGGAAATAAGAGTGTCGGTGCTGTGGTCAACATTTCTATTTGGCCCTTAGCACGGAGCTGTCTCCTTTCTTACCATATGAAAAGCAAATTCCAATGCTGTGGATTTTCCCGTTCCTGCTAGCCATGTGTCCCTCTTTATTACTGTCACTTCAGCACAGAGTTTCCAAGAAAGAGACATGTGGAACAGCCTCATGTTGAATTCTAAATCCTACTGATGGACACCAAATAGCCTCCTGACCACATCAGCATATTCCAAGTCAAAGTTCTCCGTGAATGTTCCTTAACAGAACGAAGACAAATAAATTTGTGTCACTTTCTTCTTGACCCCAGAGATAGGGACACAAAGGGATAAACGTCTTTGGGAATGGCACCCCTATAACCTCAGAATCACTACTTCATGACCAGGTGCAGTGGCTCATGCTTGTAATCCCAGCACTTTGGGAGCCCAGGCAGGAGGATCACATGAGGCCAGGAGTTCCAGACCAGCCTGGGCACATATGAAGACCCTGTCTCTACAAAAATGAAAAATAAAAAATTAGCCAGGGATAGTGGCCTGTGCCTGTAGTTCCAGCTACTTGGGAGGCTGAGGTGGGAGGATTGCTGGAGCCTGGGAGGTGGAGGCTGCAGTGAGCTACGATTGCACCACTGCACTCCAGCCTGGGTGACGGAGTAAGATTGTCTCAAATAAATAAATAAATAAATAAATAAATAAATAAAAAGACTCACCATTTTACTAATTTGCTCTTGGGCAGGCTAAGGACCGTTTCCCATATGGGAGTTAAGTATTTGCTATTTATTTTCTTAATTATTATTGTTATTATTATTACTATTCTTTAGATTTAATAGCATACAGGCCCTGGCAGAAACCTCATTTGCAGGACTGACCAAGTTGGAGCTACTTATGATTCACGGCAATGAGATCCCAAGCATCCCCGATGGAGCCTTAAGAGACCTCAGCTCTCTTCAGGTAAACCCACGGCATTTATCAGTGTCATCAATTGCATCCTCTAAGACCAGTAATAAAGAATGGAAACTATGTCATTCTCCTTAATGATCAATAAAACGGCTATTGTTTGACATGAAAGACAAGCTTCATGTCATTACTCTCCAGCCCTTTGTGCTGGCTTCTGTTTGTGGTTGTGGCTTTTTAAACTATAAACAGGATCCTTTTGTTTGTTTTGTTTTGTTTTGTTTTCCTCTGTCCTTGTAGGTTTTCAAGTTCAGCTACAACAAGCTGAGAGTGATCACAGGACAGACCCTCCAGGGTCTCTCTAACTTAATGAGGCTGCACATTGACCACAACAAGATCGAGTTTATCCACCCTCAAGCTTTCAACGGCTTAACGTCTCTGAGGCTACTCCATTTGGAAGGAAATCTCCTCCACCAGCTGCACCCTAGCACCTTCTCCACGTTCACATTTCTGGATTATTTCAGACTCTCCACCATAAGGCACCTCTACTTAGCGGAGAACATGATTAGAACTCTTCCTGCCAGCATGCTTCAGAACATGCCGCTTCTGGAGAATCTTTACTTGCAGGGAAATCCGTGGACCTGCGACTGTGAGATGAGATGGTTTTTGGAATGGGATGCAAAATCCAGAGGTAAGAAAAGAGGAGAGCAGACCACTCCTAGCTGCACATTCTTTTATCTTTTTGGGGACGTTCCATTCTCCAAGGTTCTTATATTGACTTATTCATCTTGCCTTCGATGAAATCTGAGCACCCAATCAGCGAGACAGGAACTCACACTTTAAACGTTACCACTTAAATGTTAAGACATCTCCATTCCCCAACGCAAAGGCAGTTATCCCTTAGTGAAATGCAGTGCTCATGTAATCAGTTGCATACAGCTGATGTGGGTTGCCAGGGAATGGGTATCTGGAGGATCATGCCAGCCTTGGACTGCAGCTTAATGTGGGAAACTGGAACTGGGAAGGGACTGTGAATGCATGTTCCATGAGAAAGTCACAAAGGATGCTTGGAAAAGAGCAGGCTGGTGAGAGGAGTGGCTGCAAGGTCATTATTTTACGGACAGGGAAGCGATCATAGATGTCAGTTTGAGGACCCTTCTTGCTATCTAAATAGACATGTCAAAGAGGCAATGGGGTGTGGAACTCAGGGAATGTGTTTGGACTAGAGAAGCACATATGGTAGTCATCACTGGCGGGTGGATGGTAATTGGAACCACACATGTGGGAGAGGCCATTGACGCTGAAGCCGACCAGAAAGGAAAGGGGCTTAGGACCAAGTCAAGGAGGACCCAGTCAGCACAGATTCAGGCAGAGGAGGAGGAGGAAGCAGTGACTGAGACCGAGTTGTGGCCAGAAAGGACGGAGAAAATTCCAGAGGATTTCATATCCAGGAGACCAAGAGGACAATGTGAACTCAAAAGCAAACACTCTGTGAAGTGTTTGCTACAAATATGGAGAGAGTTATAAATATAGATATAGTTACCTAGATACATACATATTGATTATATATACATTATATATTATACATTTATAAATATAGTTATAAATATAGATATAGTTACCTAGATACATACATATTGATTATATATACATTATATATTATAAATTTATAAATATAGTTATAAATATAGATATAGTTACCTAGATACATACATGTTGATTATATATAAATTATATATTATACATTTATAAATATAGATATAGTTCCTAGATAGATACATGTTGATTATATATCAATTATATATTATACATTTATAAACATAGTTATAAATATAGATATAGTTACCTAGATACATACATATTGATTATATATAAATTATATATTACAAATTTATAAATATAGATATAATTCCTAGATAGATACATACTGATTATATATAAATTATATATTATAAATTTATAAATATACAGAGTTATAAATATAGATATAGTTACCCAGATACATACATATTGATTATATTTATTTATAAATAATTTATAAATTATAAATTTATAATATATAATTTATATATTTATATATAAATATATTATTATATATAAATATATGTACATCTATAAATTTATATATTGTTATATCACGATTTAAAAAAGTAAATATGATGTGATATATGCCAAAGATTCTTCCTTTTACCTGAAAATACTTTCACGGGTTTATATATTTATATCCATATATATTATTTATATATACTTAGATATAAATATACATTGATTATATGTCTATATATCTACATATTAATATATATTTATTAATATATCAATATATGTTTATATATAGTTGTAGATATATTATATAGATATGTATCTATTATATATCTATATATCTATATATGGATATATATCTGTATATATATCTATAGATATATATCTATTATATATCTATATATTATCTATCTATAGATCTATTAAGATAGATACATATTTGTATATGTTGAGCTAGATATATATCAAGATTTTTTAACATATATTGGTATATATATGAAGATGAAAAACAACAAAAAGTAGATAAGATGTGATACATGCAAAGATTCATCCTTTTACCAAGAAATGCTTCCCCAGTTTGCAGTTATTTATATAGATTCTCCTAAACTTTCACAGAAGGTACATTTGTATAGTGTATGTGAATGAAGTTGTTTTCTTTAACTTAGAAATGTGTTTTAAATACCCGTTAGTAAGAATTTTAAGACATTTTTAAGTAAAAATTATTATTAATGGTTAAGCAGTTATAAAGCACCCATTAGTTACCACACAGTGTGCTAAAACTGTGGTTTAACATGAAGCCTCAGAGGCAACTCATGTATAGGATTCCTTGCTTATGGGATTACAGCTGGTGATAAGGACGCAAACATAAGCGTCATCCTCTGGCCATGTGCAAGGTGTGCTATTCTTTGGCTCCTTACCCTGTTGAGTGTGTATTTGCTTCTTTGCTTTAGGGATTCTGAAGTGTAAGAAGGACAAGGCTTATGAAGGCGGCCAGTTGTGTGCAATGTGCTTCAGTCCAAAGAAGTTGTACAAACATGAGATTCACAAGCTGAAGGACCTGACTTGTGTGAAGCCTTCAATAGAGTCCCCTCTGAGACAGAACAGGAGCAGGAGTATTGAGGAGGAGCAAGAACCAGAAGAGGATGGTGACAGCCAGCTCATCCTGGAGAAATTCCAACTCCCCCAGTGGAGCGTCTCTTTGAATATGACTGATGAGCACGGGAACATGGTGAACTTGGTCTGTGACATCAAGAAACCAATGGATGTGTACAAAATTCACTTAAACCAAACGGATCCTCCAGATATTGACATAAATGCAACAGTTGCCTTGGACTTTGAGTGTCCAATGACCCGGGAAAACTACGAAAAGCTATGGAAATTGATAGCATACTACAGTGAAGTTCCCGTGAAGCTACACAGAGAGCTCATGCTCAGCAAAGACCCCAGAGTCAGCTACCAGTACAGGCAGGATGCTGATGAGGAAGCTCTTTACTACACAGGTGTGAGAGCCCAGATTCTTGCAGAACCAGAATGGGTCATGCAGCCATCCATAGATATCCAGCTGAACCGACGTCAGAGTACGGCCAAGAAGGTGCTACTTTCCTACTACACCCAGTATTCTCAAACAATATCCACCAAAGATACAAGGCAGGCTCGGGGCAGAAGCTGGGTAATGATTGAGCCTAGCGGAGCTGTGCAAAGAGATCAGACTGTCCTGGAAGGAGGTCCATGCCAGCTGAGCTGCAATGTGAAAGCTTCTGAGAGTCCGTCTATCTTCTGGGTGCTTCCAGATGGCTCCATCCTGAAAGCGCCCATGGATGACCCAGACAGCAAGTTCTCCATTCTCAGCAGTGGCTGGCTGAGGATCAAGTCCATGGAGCCATCTGACTCGGGCTTGTACCAGTGCATTGCTCAAGTGAGGGACGAAATGGACCGCGTGGTACACAGGGTACTTGTGCAGTCTCCCTCCACTCAGCCAGCCGAGAAAGACACAGTGACAATTGGGAAGAACCCAGGGGAGCCGGTGACATTGCCTTGCAATGCTTTAGCAATACCCGAAGCCCACCTTAGCTGGATTCTTCCAAACAGAAGGATAATTAATGATTTGGCTAACACATCACACGTATACATGCTGCCAAATGGAACTCTTTCCATCCCAAAGGTCCAAGTCAGCGATAGTGGTTACTACAGATGTGTGGCTGTCAACCAGCAAGGGGCAGACCATTTTACGGTGGGAATCACAGTGACCAAGAAAGGGTCTGGCTCGCCATCCAAAAGAGGCAGACGCCCAGGTGCAAAGGCTCTTTCCAGAGTCAGAGAAGACATCGTGGAGGATGAAGGGGGCTCAGGCATGGGAGATGAAGAGAACACTTCAAGGAGACTTCTGCATCCAAAGGACCAAGAGGTGTTCCTCAAAACAAAGGATGACGCCATCAATGGAGATAAGAAAGCCAAGAAAGGGAGAAGAAAGCTGAAACTCTGGAAGCATTCGGAAAAAGAACCAGAGACCAACGTTGCAGAAGGTCGCAGAGTGTTTGAATCTAGACGAAGGATAAACATGGCAAACAAACAGATTAATCCAGAGCGCTGGGCTGATATTTTAGCCAAAGTCCGTGGGAAAAATCTCCCTAAGGGCACAGAAGTACCCCCAGTGATTAAAACCACAAGTCCTCCATCCTCGAGTCTAGAAGTCACGCCACCTTTACCTGCTGTTTCTCCCCCCTCGGCATCTCCTGTGCAGACAGTAACCAGTGCTGAAGAATCCTCAGCAGATGTACCTCTACTTGGTGAAGAAGAGCACGTTTTGGGTACCATTTCCTCAGCCAGCATGGGACTAGAACACCACAACAATGGAGTTATTCTTGTTGAACCTGAAGTAACAAGCACACCTCTGGAAGAAGTTGTTGATGAGCTTTCCGAGAAGACTGAGGAGATAACTTCCACTGAAGGCGACCTGAAGGGGACGGCAGCCCCTACACTTATATCTGAGCCTTATGAACCATCTCCTACTCTGCACACCTTAGACACAGTCTATGAAGAGCCCATCCATGAAGAGACAGCAACAGAGGGTTGGTCTGCAGCAGATGTTGGATCCTCACCAGAGCCCACATCTAGTGAGTATGAGCCTCCATTGGATGCTGTCTCCTTGGCTAAGTCTGAGCCCGTGCAATACTTTGACCCAGATTTGGAGACTAAGTCACAACCAGATGAAGATAAGATGAAAGAAGACACCTTTGCACACCTTGCTCCAACCCCCACCGTCTGGGTTAATGACTCCAGTACATCACAGTCATTTGAGGATTCTACTGTAGGGGAACCAGGTGTCCCAGGCCAATCACATCTACAAGGACTGACAGAGAACATCCAGCTTGTGAAAAGTAGTCTAAGCACTCAAGACACCTTACTGATTAAAAAGGGTATGAAAGAGATGCCTCAGACACCACAGGGAGGAAATATGCTAGAGGGAGACCCCACACACTCCAGAAGTTCTGAGAGTGAGGGCCAAGAGAGCAAATCCATCACTTTGCCTGACTCCACACTAGGTATAATGAGCAGTACGTCTCCAGTTAAGAAGCCCGCGGAAACCACAGTTGGCACCCTGCTAGACAAAGACACCACAACAGCAACAACACCAAGGCAAAAAGTTGCTCCGTCATCCACCATGAGCACTCACCCTTCTCGAAGGAGACCCAACGGGAGAAGGAGATTACGCCCCAACAAATTCCGCCACCGGCACAAGCAAATCCCACCCACAACTTTTGCCCCATCAGAGACTTTTTCTACTCAACCAACTCAAGCCCCTGACATTAAGATTTCAAATCAAGTGGAGAGTTCTCTGGTTCCTACAGCTTGGGTGGATAACACAAATAATACCCCCAAACAGTTGGAAATGGAGAAGAATGCAGAACCCATATCCAAGGGAACACCATGGAGAAAACACGGGAAGAGGCCAAACAAACATCGATATACCCCTTCTACAGTGAGCTCAAAAGCGTCTGGATCCAAGCCCAGCCCTTCTCCAGAAAATAAACATAGAAACATTATTACTCCCAGTTCAGAAACTATACTTTTGCCTAGAACTGTTTCTCTGAAAACTGAGGGCCCTTATGGTTCCTTAGATTACATGACAACCACCACAAAAATATATTCATCTTACCCTAAAGTCCAAGAGACACTTCCAGTCACATATAAACCCACATCAGATGGAAAAGAAATTAAGGATGATGTTGCCACAAATGTTGACAAACATAAAAGTGACATTTTAGTCCCTGGTGAGTCAATTACTAATGTCATACCAACTTCTCGCTCCTTGGTCTCCACTATGGGAGAATTTAAGGAAGAATCCGCTCCTATAGGCCTCCCAGGAACTCCAACCTGGAATCCCTCAAGGACAGCCCAGCCTGGGAGGCTACAGACAGACATACCTGTTACCACTTCTGGGGAAAACCTTACAGACCCTCCCCTTCTTAAAGAGCTTGAGGTTGTGGATTTTACTTCTGAGTTTTCGTCCTCTGTGACAGTCTCCACACCATTTCACCAAGAAGAAGCTGGTTCTTCCACAACTCTCTCAAGCATAAAAGTGGAGGTGGCTTCAAGTCAGGCAGAAACCACCACCCTTGATCGAGATCATCATGAAATCACTGTGGCTATTCTCCACTCTGAAACTAGACCACAGAATCACACGCCTACTGCTGCCCGGATGAAGGAGCCAGCATCCTTGTCCCCACCCACGATTCTCGTGTCTTTGGGACAAACCACCACCACTAAGCCAGCACTTCTCAGTCCAAGAATATCTCAAGCATCTAGAGACTCCAAGAAAAATGTTTTCTTGAATTATGTGGGGAATCCAGAAACAGAAGCAACCCCAGTGAACAATGAAGGAACACAGCATATGTCAGGGCCAAATGAATTATCAACACCCTCTTCCGACCAGGATGCATTTAACTTGTCTACAAAGCTGGAATTGGAAAAGCAAGTATTTAATAGTAGGAGTCTACCACGTGGCCCAGATAGCCACCACCAGGATGAAAGAGTTCATGCTTCTCATCAACTAACCAGAGTCCCTGCCAAACCCATCCTACCAACGGCAACAGTGAGGCTGCCTGAAATGTCCACAAAAAGTGCTTCCAGATACTTTGTAACTTCCCAGTCACCTCGTCACTGGACCAACAAACCAGAAATAACTACATATCCTTCTAGGACTTTGCCAGAGAACAAACAGTTTACAACTCCAAGATTAGCAAGTACAACAACTCGTCTCCCATTGCACATGTCCAAACCCAGCATTTCTAGTAAGTTTACCGACCGAAGAACTGCCCAATCCAATGGCTACTCCAAAGTGTTTGGAAATAACAACATCCCTGAGGCAAGAAGCCCAGTTGGAAAGCCTCCCCGTCCAAGAATTCCTCATTATTCCAATGGAAGCTTCCCTTTCTTCACCAACAAGACTCTTTCTTTTCCACAGTTGGGAGTCACCCGGAGACCCCAGATACCCACTTCTCCTGCCCCAGTAACAAGAGAGAGAAAGGTTACTCCAGGTTCCTACAACACGATACATGCCCATAGCACCTTCCATCTGGACTTTGGCCCTCCGGCACCTCCGTTGTTGCACACTCCGCGGACCACGGGGTCACCCTCAACTAACTTACAGAATATCCCTATGGCGTCTTCCACCCAGAGTTCTGTCTCCTTTATAACATCTTCTGTCCAGTCCTCAGGAAGCTTCCACCAGAGCAGCTCAAAGTTCTTTGCAGGAGGACCGCCTGCATCCAAATTCTGGTCTCTTGGGGAAAAGCCCCAAATCCTCACCAAGTCCCCACAGACTGTGTCCGTCACCGCCGAGACAGACGCTGTGTTCCCCTGTGAGGCAACAGGAAAACCAAAGCCTTTCGTTACTTGGACAAAGGTTTCCACAGGTAAGATGCTTAAGCATCCACTTTTTTGTTGTTGTTCAGTTTTCATTTTATTGGCTAGCAATATAATACATTAAAACAGCATGTGGTGAACAACATAAACACATTAGGAAAAACTTTTATAACACATTTGGGGAATTCTTTTACTCGAATAAGTGTTTATTTTTATCCTTGTAATCTCAGCTTTTATTTTAGATGCAGGGGGAACATGTGCGGGTTTGTCACATGGGTATATTGTGTGATGCTGAGGTTTGGGGCACAAATGATCCCATTACCCAGGTAGTGAGCATGGCATCCAATAGGTAGATTTTTCAGCCCTTGCCGCCCCTCCCTCTCTCCTCTAGTAGTCCCAGGTGTCTATTTGTCCTATTTTTATGTCCATATGCACCCAATCTACACTTTAACCGGAGTTTGTGTAGGAGAAAGGTACTGGAGTCTTACTTTAGGATTCATTTACCTTTTTTATGGACTCAAGGGCCTCTCCGGGCAGGGGTGGCTGGCCACTGCAAGCCGGGGATGCCCATGCAGCCAGCTAGCCCAAGGAGTTCAGGAGAACAGCATGAGCATAAATACGGAAGGGAGAGGCTGTGTCTCTAGTACCTGAGCTTGTGGCATCTTAGCTCACCTTGGAAGTGGCTGGGACTCACGCCTGCTTCCAGAATTCTCTATTAAACCCACGTTTGCTGTCCTTTGCCTGACGATGGCCCTGTTTCTGGGACTAGTGGAAAAATGAAAAAGAGAAACAAAACAACACAAAATCTACTCTCAACAATTTTCAAGTCTAAGCTAAATTGTTATTAACTATAGTTGCCATGAGTATAATATCACTTAAGCATATTCCTCCTAACTGAACTTCATACTCTTTAATTAATATCTTTCCTTTACTCCCACCCCCAGCCCCCGGTAACCACCATTCCACTATCTGCTTCAGCTTCTATGAGTTCAACTTTCTTACACTGCACATATAAGTGAGATCATGCAGTTTATTTGTCTTTCTGTGCCTGGTTTATTTCACTTAACCTAATGTCCTCCAGGTTCATTTATGTTGTGGCGAATGACAGAATTTCGTTTTTTAAAAAAAGAAAAAAGTAAAACAAAAGACAGAATGGTATTTCATTGTGCATATATACCACATTCTCTTTATCCACTCATTCATTGATGGACACTTAGCTGAATTCCATATCTTGGCTATCGTGAATAGCACTGTGGTAAACACGGGAGTGCAGATGTCTTGTCAACATACTGACTTCATTTCCTTTGGATAAATACCCAGTAGTGGGATTGCTAGACCATAGGCAGCTCTATTGTTAGTTTTATGAGGAAACTCCATACTGTTTTCCATACTGGTTGTACCAAATTACGTTCCCACCAACAGTGTATGAGGGTGCCCTTTTCTCCACATCTTCACCCGCGTCTGTTGTTTTTGGTCTTTTTGATAATAGCCACTCCAGCAGGCATGAGATGATATCTCAGTTTTACATTTCTTTAATGATTAGGACCAAAACAGGCTGGGTGTGGTGGCTCACACTTGTAATCCCAGCACTCTGGGTAGCCAAGACAAGAGAATCACTTGAGGTCAGGAGTTCAAGACCAACCTGGGCAACACAGCAAAACCATGTCTCTACAAAAAAAAAAAAAAAAAAAAAAAAATTAAATTATCCAGGAGTGGTGGCCTGCACCTGTAGCCCCAGCTACTTAGAAGGCTGAGTCCAGGAGGTTGAGACTGCAGTGAGCTATGATTGTACCACTGCACTCTCGCCTGGGAGACAGAGCAAGACCCTATCTCTAACAAATAAAATAAACATAAAAAAACTTTTAAAAACACTGAAACACTCTACTTTCTACATTTGCTTTTGCTGTCCGGGTGATAAAGTGGAGAATTGGATTAACTAATACTGCTCGTTTGAGCATTATCAAAAGGGCACAGTTTATGCCAAAGCTGACTGTGTTAATTTTCTCCAGGAGCTCTTATGACTCCGAATACCAGGATACAACGGTTTGAGGTTCTCAAGAACGGTACCTTAGTGATACGGAAGGTTCAAGTGCAGGATCGAGGCCAGTATATGTGCACCGCCAGCAACCTGCACGGCCTGGACAGGATGGTGGTCTTGCTCTCGGTCAGCATGCAGCAACCTCAAATCCTAGCCTCCCACTACCAGGACGTCACTGTCTACCTAGGAGACACCATTGCAATGGAGTGTCTGGCCAAAGGGACCCCAGCCCCCCAAATTTCCTGGATCTTCCCCGACAGGAGGGTGTGGCAAACTGTGTCCCCAGTGCAGGGCCGCATCACCCTGCACGAAAACCGGACCCTTTCCATCAAGGAGGCGTCCTTCTCAGACAGAGGCGTCTATAAGTGCGTGGCCAGCAATGCAGCCGGGGCGGACAGCCTGGCCATCCGCCTGCACGTGGCGGCACTGCCCCCCGTTATCCACCAGGAGAAGCTGGAGAACATCTCGCTGCCCCCGGGGCTCAGCATTCACATTCACTGCACTGCCAAGGCTGCGCCCCTGCCCAGCGTGCGCTGGGTGCTCGGGGACGGTACCCAGATCCGCCCCTCGCAGTTCCTCCACGGGAACTTGTTTGTTTTCCCCAACGGGACGCTCTACATCCGCAACCTCGCGCCCAAGGACAGCGGGCGCTATGAGTGCGTGGCCGCCAACCTGGTAGGCTCCGCGCGCAGGACGGTGCAGCTGAACGTGCAGCGTGCAGCAGCCAACGCGCGCATCACGGGCACCTCCCCGCGGAGGACGGACGTCAGGTACGGAGGGACCCTCAAGCTGGACTGCAGCGCCTCTGGGGACCCCTGGCCGCGCATCCTCTGGAGGCTGCCGTCCAAGAGGATGATCGACGTGCTCTTCAGGTAGGCGGCTCTGCGTGGCTTCCTGTAAATCGCTGGGCTCGTGGCCCCAACGAATATGAGTCCTTTTTCAGGATGAATATGCACACACATTGCTCCCTGCGTCCGATAAAATTAAATGAAATTAATTAGCAGGGCACTGTGGCTCACGCCTGTAATCCCAGCACTTTGGGAGGCCGAGGCGGGCGGGTCACTTGAGGTCAGGAGTTCGAGACCAGCCTGGCCAACATGGTGAAAGAAACACTGTCTCTAATAAACATACAAAAATTTGCCAGGCGTGGTGGCGAGCTTCTGTAGTCCCAGCTACTCTGGAGGCTGAAGCAGGAGAATTGCTTGAACCCGGGAGGTGGAGGTTGCAGTGAGCCAAGATCATGCCACTTCACTCCACCCTGGATGACAGAGTGACATTCCATCTCAAATAATAATAATAATAAATTCATTAGAGACAGGGGTCACTCTGTTGCCCAGGCTGGAGTGCAGTGATGCAATCATAGCTCACTGCAGCCTCAAACTTCTGGGTTCAAGGAATCGTCCAGCCTCAGCCTCCTGAGTAGCTGGGACTACAGGTGTGCACCATGAGGCACGGCTTGTTATTATTATTATTATTTACTTTTTGTAGAGATGAAATCTGCTATGTTCCCAAGGGTGATCTCGAACACTTCACCTCAAGCAATCTTCCCACCCTGACCTCCCAAAGTGCTGGGATGACAGGCTTGAGCCCCTGTGCCTGGCCCGGTGTGTGATTTTTTTTTTTATTTTTATTTTTTGAGACGGAATCTCGCTCTGTCGCCTAGGCTGGAGATCTTGGCTCACTGCAAGCTCCGCCTCCCAGGTTCACGCCATTCTCCTGCCTCAGCCTCCCGAGTAGCTGGGACTACAGGTGCCCGCCACCACGCCCAGCTAATTTTTTGTATTTTTAGTTGAGACGGGGTTTCACCGTGTTAGCCAGGATGGTCTCGATCTCCTGACCTCGTGATCCACCCACCTCGGCCTCCCAAAGTGCTGGGATTGCAGGCGTGAGCCACTGCACCTGGCCCGGTGTGTGATTTTTATGCAATGAAATTTTGTCCCTCTAAACTCGGATCCAGAACAAATACTTAATTTCTTAACAAATACTTAACTTCCTCCTCTCTTGCCCCATAAAAAAAGAAAAAAGAAAAAAGAAAAAAAGATAAATGAACCAAGAAATTCTTGTTTTAGTGATTATATGTTTAACTATAATGTTAGGACAAACAATTCAGCTTGCCTCTATTTCCATCATTGATTTCAACAAAATACATAGACGTGTTAGGCTTTATTTTAATATGGCATTATTGATACAGTCAAAGTGCATACATTGTTTTAAAAGCATCATTACCACACCAACATAGTGCACTTGAAATGATAAAAATATACTTGGGCTATGAAGAAAGCCGAGCCACCTTCTAATCAAGTGTCATCAGTTCCCAGATATACAGGTTTATGGCAATGCTTTTCAACCAAGGGTGATTTTGCCCCAAGACAACCCTTGGCAATATCCGAAGACACCTTTGATTATCACAAATGTGGCAGTGGGTGCTTCTGGTATCTGGTGGGTGGAGCCCAGGGACAGCGCTCAACACCCTGCAGTGCACAGGATGGCCCATCACAGATAGTCATCCATCCTACCTTCAATATCCATAGTGCCGATGTCAGGTACCTCTGTTTTAGCCTGAAAGATTCTATCTATGTATCTATCTATCTATCATCTATCTATCTATCTATCTATCTATGTATCTATCTATCATCTATCTATCTATCTATCTATCTATCTATCCATCCTTCTACCTATTTCATCTATCATCTATCTATCTATCTATCTATCTGTCTGTCTGTCTGTCTGTCTGTCTGTCTATCCATCCATCATCTATGGCAGTGGTTTGCAACCAGGCATCAGGTGTTCCTTTGTCCCCAAGGGACACTTGGTGATGTATGGAGACATTTTAGGTCATGACGACTCTGGGGTGGAGGGTGTGCTTCTGGTATATGGTGGCTGCAGCCCCGGGATGCTGCTCAACACCCTACAGTGCACAGGACACCCCACCACAGATTAGCATTCATCTTGCATTAAATGTTAATACTGCTGAGGTCAAGTAACCCTGTCTTAGCATGTAAGATTTTGCCTATCCATTTACCTATCTATTTATCCATTCATTCATTCCTGTCTACCTAACCTGTCCATCCATCCTTATCTCTTATGTATCTATTCATTCATCCATCCACCCATATCTATCTATCTATCTCTATCTATCTATCTATCTATCTATCATCTATCTATCTATCTATCTATCTATCTATCTATCTATCTATCATCTATCATCTATCTATCTATCTATCTATATCTGCCTACCTATCTGTCTATGGCAGTTGTTTACAACCAGGAAGATTTTATACCCAGGAGATATTTGGCTATGTCTGGCAACATTTTTTTGGTTGTCACAAATGGGATGAATGTTACTGGCATCTGGTGGGTGGAGCCCGGAGATGCTGCTCAACACTCTACGGTGCACAGGACAGACCCACCACAGAGAATCCTCCATCCAGCCCTAAATGTCCCTAGTACTGAAGCCAAGAAACCCTATCTTAGTATGAAAATGTTGGTCTATCTATCTATATACCTGCTTATCCATCCATCCATGTATATTTACCTAACCTATCCATCCATTCTTATCTCTTATGTATCCATCTATTCATCCATCCATCCATCTATCCATCCATTTATCCATCCATATCTATCTATCTATCTATCCATCTATCTGTTTGTCTACTGATTTATCTAGCTAGCTAGCTACGGCAGTTGTTTGCAGCCAAGGAGATTTTACTCCCAGGAGACATTTGGCTATGTCTGGCAACATTTTTTGGTTATCACAGATGGGATGGATGCTACTGGCATCTGGTGGGTGGAGTCCGGGGACACTACAGTTCACAGGATGGCCCCTTCACAGAGAATCTTCTAGCCCCAAATGTCCCTAGTGCCAAGGTTGAGAAACCCTGAGCTAGATACCAAAAAAGAGCTAATATCTCTTTAATAAGCGTTTCAAAAAATAGAGGACCCAGACAGTAGAGGAAAGGTAAAATGGAGTCCAACTAAATTCACAGTGCCATGGTGGAGAACCCCTGGATTGTGCTGTCTTCAGCACTCAGTAGCTTGAGCAGGAAAGCCTCTCACCGTGGGTCCCTCCCCAGGGTGGGAGCAAAATCAGCGTCCAAGGTTTTCTTCTGCACAGTTGTGTCTGACCTTCCAGGACTCTTTGCAACTCAGGAAAAGGGCTGAGATGCCTTTTCCCTGCCTGTATTTTATACTTTAGATGGCTGGGTGGTGCCCTGAAGAGCTTGCACAATCAATCCAGAAGAACCATGTACCCAATTTATCCAGGAATGCCTTCCAGCTTAGCAGATGTGCTGCCACATAGAGAACTGTTTTCCATTGAATTTGGCACGGTGGAGGCAATTTTGAATGGATAACAGTACAAGAATGCAGTTCCAGTAAGATTTTTGAGTCATTCCATTAATGTTTCCATATAAATCCTAAGTAAATTATAAACCATTATTTCTGTCACTTCATTCTTAGTAAATTCTGACTATATTCTTAGTAAAGTGTAATTGAACAAACCATGTGCATTTTATCAAAGAGCAGGCTCTGCCCTGCTATTTAAAAATACAAATATTGAGCCAGGCACGGTGGCTCACGCCTGTAATCCCAGCACTTTGGGAGGCCGAGGTGGGTGGATTGCTTGAGGTCAGGAGTTCAAGACTAGCCTGACCAATACGGTGAAACCACGTCTCTACTCAAAATACAAAAATTAGCAGGGTGTGGTGGCCTATGCCTGTAGACCCAGCTACTCGGAAGGCTGAGGCAGGAGAATCACTTGAACCCGGGAGGCAGAGGTTGCAGTGAGCCGAGATCAGGCCACTGCACTCCAGCCTGGGTGACAGAGCGAGACTCCATCTCAAAAAACAAAAACAAAAACAAATATCAGAGCTTCGTTTCTTGAAGCTGAATCTCTCACGATGCATAGGCGTCTGTGGCTTTGAGATTTGCTCAGTTGATTCTGATGACAACTGGGCTAGGGGTCACTGTTAATGGAAGCCTCAGAATGTTTACAGACACATGCTACCATACTCATTTTTGGATTCAAATTCCAAGGCACATTTAAATGTCCTTGCCTGTCCCACACCTATTAAATTCCTTACCAAGTTACATTGACTTGATTCTCACTCATGGCCCACAAAACAGTGTATACGGTCATTGTTAATCATTGCTTTTATTACAATGATTAGGTTGAATGTAATCACAACTGGGCTTATTTTTTAAAAGATCTATGACACTGTCTTAGACATGACATTAGAAAAATGGAGTGTTGCCAGGTATGGTGGCTCATGCCTGTAATCCCGGCACTTTGGGAGACCAAGGCAGAAGGATCACTTAAGTCCAGGAGTTCAAACTCAGCCTGGGCAGCATAGCAAGATCCCTTCTCTACAAAATAAAAAATTTAAAAAACTCCAGCCAGGCATATTGGTGTATGGTTGTAGTCCACGCTACTCAGGAGGCTGAGATGGAAGCTTCCCTTGAGTCCAGGAGATCGAGACTACAGTTAGCTATGATTGCGCCACTGCACTCCAGGCTGGGTGACAAACAAGCCGTCAGTTCATAAAAAAAAGAAAAGAAAGTGTGGTATTTAGGAAATATTAAGGCTCCCATTATAACGTATGTGTAATTGAGAATTCAATAGGGACAATTTTAAAAATGAGAACTTTCTCAATCTTTTCACTGGATTATTCAACATATTAGTTCCGAATAACTAAAGAATACTTCAGTATTTATAAAACTCCTACATACATAATGAAGATTTTCCTATCATCCTTTCTAGGTTGCCTCTGTTAAACCTTTTTGTAATTATTAACTCAGCAGTGCTTGGACTTCATGGGGAAGAATGATACACCCGCCTTGAGGTTTTAGCTAGTGAGCGTTATTCAGCTTTAATTACAAATTCTAGAAAACCTGTTACACCAATAGTGCCAGCTTCTGAAGAGCCCGATTTTAGCCTTGAAACTCACCTTGAAACTCTGGCATAACCATAATTACATGACCATATTAGAGTTGCTTTTCTGACTCTTGCCCAAAACTGGGATACAACAACTTTAAAAAAAGAAATTGCCAAGAGTAGAAACCGTGTCTAAAGCATTTTCTCCAGGAAGAATTTAACATCTTTATAAGGTTGACCCAGATTCATCACCATTTCCATGACTGTAGCATTTTATCTGATTTTGTTGTTACAATGACTTCTGTAATGACCACCATGCAAATACTTGATCCACACACACTCGCAGGAATGGGATTGACGTCTTTGACTGCATTTCATGTCCTTGAACCCATGGTCAGGCCAGCCTAACATCAGATTCAACAGGGAGTTCTTATTTGCAGTCAATCACTTTCCACAACCTTCTCCAGGCTGTAAAAACCATTGGGCATTTTGCAATAGCAGCCACCTGGGCTGATGCATCACAGAACCACCTATTTTTGTGTTATTCCAGTGAGCTAATGCCATGGTAGAGCATTTGGGGAACTGACATCTTCCTCCTTTTTCTTTTTTCTGTAGTTTTGATAGCAGAATCAAGGTGTTTGCCAATGGGACCCTGGTGGTGAAATCGGTGACGGACAAAGACGCCGGAGATTACCTGTGTGTAGCTCGAAATAAGGTTGGTGACGACTACGTGGTGCTCAAGGTGGATGTGGTGATGAAACCGGCCAAGATTGAACACAAGGAGGAGAACGACCACAAAGTCTTCTACGGGGGTGACCTGAAAGTGGACTGTGTGGCCACCGGACTTCCCAATCCTGAGATCTCCTGGAGCCTCCCGGATGGGAGTCTGGTGAACTCCTTCATGCAGTCGGATGACAGCGGTGGACGCACCAAGCGCTATGTCGTCTTCAACAATGGGACACTCTACTTTAACGAAGTGGGGATGAGGGAGGAGGGAGACTACACCTGCTTTGCCGAAAATCAGGTCGGGAAGGATGAGATGAGAGTCAGAGTCAAGGTGGTGACAGCGCCCGCCACCATCCGGAACAAGACTTACTTGGCGGTTCAGGTGCCCTATGGAGACGTGGTCACCGTAGCCTGTGAGGCCAAAGGAGAACCCATGCCCAAGGTGACTTGGTTGTCCCCAACCAACAAGGTGATCCCCATCTCCTCTGAGAAATATCAGATATACCAAGATGGCACTCTCCTTATTCAGAAAGCCCAGCGCTCCGACAGCGGCAACTACACCTGCCTGGTCAGGAACGGAGCCGGAGAGGATAGGAAGACGGTGTGGATTCACGTCAACGTCCAGCCACCCAAGATCAACGGTAACCCCAACCCCATCACCACTGTGCGGGAGATAGCAGCCGGGGGCAGTCGGAAACTGATTGACTGCAGAGCTGAAGGCATCCCCACCCCGAGGGTGTTGTGGGCTTTTCCCGAGGGCGTGGTTCTGCCAGCTCCATACTATGGAAACCGGGTCACTGTCCATGGCAACGGTTCCCTGGACATCAGGAGTCTGAGGAAGAGCGACTCCGTCCAGCTGGTATGCATGGCACGCAACGAGGGAGGGGAGGCCAGGCTGATCGTGCAGCTCACTGTCCTGGAGCCCATGGAGAAACCCATCTTCCACGACCCAATCAGCGAGAAGATCACGGCCATGGCGGGCCACACCATCAGCCTCAACTGCTCTGCTGCGGGGACCCCGACACCCAGCCTGGTGTGGGTCCTTCCCAATGGCACCGATCTGCAGAGTGGACAGCAGCTGCAGCGCTTCTACCACAAGGCTGACGGCATGCTACACATTAGCGGTCTCTCCTCGGTGGACGCTGGGGCCTACCGCTGCGTGGCCCGCAACGCCGCTGGCCACACGGAGAGGCTGGTCTCCCTGAAGGTGGGACTGAAACCGGAAGCAAACAAGCAGTATCATAACCTGGTCAGCATCATCAATGGTGAGACCCTGAAGCTTCCCTGCACCCCTGCCGGGGCTGGGCAGGGACATTTCTCCTGGACGCTCCCCAGTGGCATGCATCTGGAGGGCCCCCAAACACTGGGACGCGTTTCTCTTCTGGACAATGGCACCCTCACGGTTCGTGAGGCCTCGGTGTTTGACAGGGGTACCTATGTGTGCAGGATGGAGACGGAGTACGGCCCTTCGGTCACCAGCATCCCCGTGATTGTGATCGCCTATCCTCCCCGGATCACCAGCGAGCCCACCCCAGTCATCTACACCCGGCCCGGGAACACCGTGAAACTGAACTGCATGGCTATGGGGATTCCCAAAGCTGACATCACGTGGGAGTTACCGGATAAGTCGCATCTGAAGGCAGGGGTTCAGGCTCGTCTGTATGGAAACAGATTTCTTCACCCCCAGGGATCACTGACCATCCAGCATGCCACACAGAGAGACGCCGGCTTCTACAAGTGCATGGCAAAAAACATTCTCGGCAGTGACTCCAAAACAACTTACATCCACATCTTCTGAAATGTGGATTCCAGAATGATTGCTTAGGAACTGACAACAAAGCAGAGTGCGTTAAGGGAAGCCAGGCTGGGGAATCAGAGCTCTTAAATAATGTGTCACAGTGCATGGTGGCCCCCGGTGGGTATCAAGTTGAGGTTGATATTGATCTACAATTGTTGGGAAAAGGAAGAAATACAGACACGAGAAGGAGGGCTCAGCCTCGCTGGGAACTTTCTTTTGTGTTTACATCATGCCAGAGGCTTCATTCAGGGTATCTATGCTCTGACTGCAATTTTTCTTTTTTCGCAAATGCCACTCGACTGCCTTCATAAGCGTCCATCGGATATCTGAGGAACGTTCACCAAAAATAAGCCATAGACGTGAACAACTCCTCACTACCCCATTGAAGATGCATCACCTAGTTAACCTGCTGCAGTTTTTACATGATAGACTGTTCCAGATTGACAAGTCATCTTTCAGTTATTTCTTCTGTCACTTCAAAACTCCAGCTTGCCCAATAAGGATTTAGAACCAGAGTGATTGATATATATATATATATATATATATATATATATATTAATTCAGAGTTAAATACATACAGCTACCATTTTATATGAAAAAAACATTTCTTCCTGGAACTCACTTTTTATATAATGTTTTATATATATAATTTTTTCCTTTCAAATCAGACGATGAGACTAGAAGGAGAAATACTTTCTGTCTCATTAAAATTAATAAATTATTGGTCTTTACAAGACTTGGATACATTACAGCAGACATGGAAATACAATTTTAAAAAATTCCTCTCCAACCTCCTTCAAATTCAGTCACCACTGTTATATTACCTTCTCTAGGAAACCTGCACTGGGGAAGGCTGCAATATTAGATTTCCTTGTATGCAAAGTTTTTGTTGAAAGCTGTGCTCAGGGGAGGTGAGAGGAGAGGAAGGAGAAAACTGCATCATAACTTTACAGAATTGAATCTAGAGTCTTCCCCGAAAAGCCCAGAAACTTCTCTGCAGTGTCTGAGTTGTCTATCTGGTCTAAGGTGGCTGCTTCTTCCCCAGCCATGAGTCAGTCTGTGCCCATGAATAATACAAGACCTGTTATTTCCATGACTGCTTTACTGTATTTTTAAGGTCAATATACTGTACATTTGATAATAAAATAATATTCTCCCAAAAACCGGGCAGTGATGACAATGCTATTTTCAAGGACAAAAGAGGGTCACATGAATTTGGGTTTCCATCAGAGCGGTTGAAAAAACAGCTTTCATTCACCTTCTCTCAATGATTATCTTCTCTACACATTTTTAACAGGCAAAGAAACTGAGTCAAAGGCAATGATTCTGATGACAGATTTGGCAGGCAGGAAGGCAGGGTTTGAGTGCTACTTGCATGTAGTGACAATTTCAGTATGCAGCAAGACAATGTGGGGACTGAGAAGCAGTGCTCTAGGAAATCCTCCAGGATTTTTCTTTTTAAATTTTTGTCAAAGTGACATCTGGAAATACATGTACTGGTGTTCCACAAATATGCAAAACTGTCCTTCTTTCGCTTCCCCTGAGAGGAAGGAAAAAGGCAAACAAGATAAACATTTGGGAAAAATATGACTGTCAGCATTTCAAGAAATGCACTGTCGCCAATTGTTAAAGAATGTCGGTCATGGAAACTAAAGAATGCAGCTTTTTCTTTTTTTTAACTCTGTGGGGGGCATAGAGCCTGTCTCTCATTCATGAATCCACTTATTTGCTTAAATATGTCTGCACAGCCCTTACTGTGTACTGGATTTCAAGAGAGGCCTGAGGAGGCAGAGAGGTGGAAGAGGAGGCGGTGCTTGGAGTGTTTATCCTCAGTAGACAGGCTCTTCAGATGGTGCAGGGTCTCTCAAAATGCACATGAATGACATTTGGGGCTGGATGATTCTCTGGGCTAGGGTGTCCTGTGTAGGGTGTTGAGCAGCATTCCTGGGCTCTACCCACCAGATACTAGTACCCTCCTGCCCCAGCAAAATTGTGATGACCAAAAATGTCTCTGGACATTGCCAAATGCCCCTTTAGGGGGTGCAAACTTGCTCCTAGCTGAGAGCCACTGACATAAAGGATAGATTAGATTGGTAGATAAATAACTGACAGATGATTGATGTAGATAGATAAGTGATAGATAGATGGTAGATAGATGACAGATAGATAAATGATTGACAGATATAAAGTGATAGATCATAGGTTGATAATAGATGTGGATAGGAGACATAAATAGATAAGGATTGATACAGATAGATGATTTATAGGTACAAATAGATAATAGGTATGGAAAGGAGTAAGGTAGGTAGGTAGATAGATAATAGATGGTTGGATGGATGATAGATAGGTAAATGATGGATGGTTGGATGGATGATAGATACACAGATAGATAAAGGATGGATAGTTGGGTGGATGAGAGATAGGTATATAGATAAATAGATGATGGATGTTTGGATGAACTACAGATAGATGATAGGTAATAAATGGTTGAATGGATGATCAGTAGATGGATAGATACATACATAGACTGGTGATAGATGGTTGGGTGGATTAGATAGGTAATTGGGTAGATGACAGAGGGGTAGATAGAAAAATAGATGATGGATGGATGGATGGATAATAGGTAGATAGATGATAGATAGATACATGATAGATAGATAGATAGATAGATAGATAGATAGATAGATAGATAGATAGATGATAGATGATAGATAGATCATGGATGACTGGATGGGTAATAGAGTTTCTCATGCTAAGGATTTCTCAGCCTTAGCACTATGGACATCTGGGGCTGGAGGATTCTCTGTGGTGGGACCATCCTGTGCACTGTAGGGTGCTGAGCAGCATCCCTGGGCTCCACCCACCAGAAGCCAGGAGCATCCACCACCCCAGTGTGATAATCAGAAATGTCTCTAGACATAGTAGCCACATTCTCCCCATGAGGCTGTACCATCCCTGGTTGGAAAACACCGTGCTAGATAAATACATGCAGCAGAGGGTTTTAGAAACACATTCATTTGGACAGCCTGCTTCAGTGCATGATGCAGAAACTGAGATCTGGGGAGGTAAATTCTCCTAGGTGTAGATAATGTTTCTGCAGGACATACCTTGGTGCAATTTTACCTGGAAAAAAATGGTAAAAACACCCTATCAACCCAAACTTCTGCGTTCACATGAGGTGATGGGCTGAAGAGGCATTTGGAAACATTAAAAGTGGTTCAGAGAGCATTCAGATTCTAGAGGATTAAAAAAACAGGTGGGATTGTAGTCCCATTAAGAAAGAGCTATATTTTGATGACTGAGATAACATTTTTACGGAGTCAAGAAGAGAAGAATGGCTGGGCAGAATGATATGGACAAATGGGAGGACGTGTTCTCCTGGAGGCAAAAACATCATGAAGAAAGTTTGAGCCTCAAGCAAGGAGACCTTGGGTCTAGGGATAGATGAAACGTAATAGTGGTGCAGGCCCATAGTCACAGCTACTCAGGAGGCTGAGGTAGGAGGATCACTTGAGCCCAAGAGTTTGAGGCTGCTGTGAGCTACGATCACACCACTGCACTACAGCCTGGGTGATAAAGTGAGACCCTGTTTCTGAATATTAAAAAGTAATAATTAATTTTTTTAAAATAATACATATTTGGACTAGAGTCTAAAATGTGTTTCATTTGGGGTTGAACGTGGTAGGATATTGTAATTGGTTGAATAACATTCTGCAAAAAAATTCATCTCTACCTGGAACCTGTCAGTGCAACCTTATTTGGAAAAAGAGTCTGCAGATGTGATCAAGTGAAGGATCTGGAAATGAGATTATTCTGGATAAGGATGGGTCCTAAATGCAATAAGTGTCACTATAAGAGACAGATGAGGGGACACAGACACAGAGGGGGAGGTCACGTGGAGACAGAGGCAGAGACTGGAGTGACATGGCCCCAAGCCCAGGGATTCCTGGAGTCCCCAGGAGCTAGAAGAGGCAGGAAGGATCCTCCCCTAGAACATCCAGAGGGAACTGCATACAATTGTAGTGCATTGAGCAGTGGCCCCCAAAATATATGCCCATATTCTGACTCCCAGAACCGGGAAATGGGACCTTATTTGCAAATAGGGTCTTTGCAGGTGTAATTAAGGTAAAGATCTTGAGATGAGATCATCCTGGATTAGATGGGCCCTAAATCCAATGACAGGTGTCTGTTTAAGAGACAAAAGAGGAGGCACAGACACAGGAGAAGGCCATGTGGAGATGGAGGCAGAGACTAGAGTGATGCCCAGGGACGCCTGGAGCCACCAGGAGCTGGGAGAGGCAGGAAGGATCCTCCTCTAGAGCCTGCAGAGGGGGCATGGCCCTGAGACACCTGGACCTCAGACTTCTGGTCTCCAGAGCTGGGAGACAGTTCATTTCTGTTGTTTTAAGCTCCTATTTTGAGGTGATTGTTTACAGACGCCCTAAGAAATAAATGCAAATATTTAAAATTTTCTTGTAGGGATGGTTATAAAGAGAGGTACCTAGCACCTCATGACTTAGGTAAAACAAGAGCCATTTAAACCAGTTTGTCCGGGAACACGAAGGTGTGTGATTTGAGCAGATCATTAAACAGAATCACATATGGCTGTATCATTATTTGTAAATAATATAATACTAGAAGATAGTTGTTTTTTTCCTCCCTAAATGGCTAAGTTCTAACATCTGGTATATGTGCTTGTAAATCTGTGGACACAAGCAAAATCCCTAGTTAACAGTCCATTGTCACCATTTAATTACTCTCAGGCCCTCACAGAAAAACAAAACTCCAACCAGGCTCTAGTCCTTGAAGTCTGGTTTGTAATTGCAAAGGCAGCTCTTGTTTCAGTGAAGCTTGGCTGAATGTGGGACAAGATGAGGAAGACCCCAACCCTGCTGCTGAATTCAATCTGCAAGACACTGAACCCCACAAGATCCTTTTCTGCACTTTTGTCATTTAAGACTCAAGTCTCACCTGTAATCGCAGAACTTTGGGAGACCAAGGCCTGCAGATCTCTTGAGCCCAGGAGTTCCAGACCAGCCTGGGAAACAGCAAGATCCCATCTCTACAGAAAATACAAAAATTAGCTGGGCGTGGTGGTGCATGCCCGTAGTCCCAACTACTCTGGAGACTGAGGTAGGAGAATCACTTGAGCCCGAGAGGTTGAGGCTGCAGTGAGCTGAGATCACACCACTGCACTCCAGCCTGGGCGACAGAGCAAGACGGTCTCCAAAAATAACAAAAGGACCCAAGTCTTTTGGAGGTGGAAGTTCAGTAACAGATTAATGATGAAACTAAGAGGGGTAGTGTTAGTGAGTTCCTGGATGGCCAGCATGAACTGACTCTATTTTGGAAAAAAAAAAAAAAACAAACGTTGGTTTGGTTTACCTTCATCCTGAGAGGCTATTCAGCTTCCTTTTTAGCAGTATTTGTGTGTGTGTGTGTTCTAACCTTGTTAGAACACAAGAAACCTTTGGTTCTTGTTGGCTTTATGTTATCATCTCCTGGATTGATTTAAACATCCTCATGTCCAAGTGTCTTCATTTCCTGGGACTGCGATTGCAAATGACCACAGAACTGGTGGCTTAAAACAACAGGAATTGATTATCTCACAGTTCTGGAGACCAGCAGTCTGAGGTGAAAGTGTGGGCAGAGCTGCACTCCCTCTGGAGGTTCTAGGGGAGGATCCTTCCTGCCTCTCCCAGCTCCTGGAGGCTCCAGGAATCCCTGGGCTTGAGGCCACATCAATTCAGTGTCTGCCTCCATCTCCATGTGGCCTACTCCTCTCCATCTGTGTCTCCTCTTCTGTATTTAGAAGGACAGCTGTCATTTGATCTAGGGCCACACTAATCCAGGATGATCTCATCTTGAGATCCTTGATTTAAGTATACCTGCAAAGCCCTTATTTCCAAATAAAGTTCCATTTACAGGTTCTGGGGTTAGGATGTGGACATATCTTTTTGGGAGACTATGGTTCAATCCATTACAATTGTATCCAGTTCCTTCTGGAGGCTCTAAGGGAGGATCCTTCCTGCCTCTCCCAGCTCCTGTGGGCTCCAAGCAACCTTGGGCTTGTAGCCACATCACTCCAGTCTCTGCCTCCATCTCCATGTGGACTTCTCCTCTTCTCTCTCTCTCTCTTTTTTTTTTTTTTTTTGAGACGGAGTTTCACTCTTGTTGCCCAGGCTGCAGTGCAATGGCATGATTTCTGCTCACTGCAACCTCCACCTCCCAGGTTCGGGCGATTCTCCTGCCTCAGCCTCCCAGTCCTCTGTCTCTTATAAGGACATTTGTCCACAGATTTAGGGCTCATCTAATCCAGGATGATCTCGTTTTGAGATACTTAAGTCAATTATATCTTATCTAAATAAGCTCACATTTATTAGTTCCAGAGGTTATGACATAGACGCGTCTTTGGGGGCCACCATTCCACCTGTTACACCAGACTCTGACCTACAAATCAGAATCTCTGAGAGAGAAGCCTGGGTTAGTACAAAGTGCAGCAAGAATGTGATGAGGAAGTGGCATCTTTAGCTCTGGAACTCATTTGTTCCTGAAGTGGTTTGGCAAAACTATACTGTGATCCATCACATATTTCTTATGATTTAACCCTCTATGGGGCAACCTATTGTGCTAATTTGTACCATATTGTGTGGTGCCTCCCCACCGAAGACATTAGAACCTTGGTGTGGTGTTGAAATTCTGCATGCTTCTGTTTTCAAATTTGTGGGAAAGAGGAAACTTATAGGACACTCACCTCATAAGGCCATTGTGAAAATAGAAGATGAGATTCTCAGAACAAAGCCTGTCCAAGCGCAAGTACTCAGTATATGTTGGTTATTTTCATATTTATCGCTGTCATTTCTCCAGTACTTTGAAGAGCAATGGTTTCCAAAGTGCATTCAAGTTAAGCATCACAACCACTCTTGGGAGAGTTGAATTCTGAAGAAGCATGCTTAGATATGACCACTATAATGGTGTAGGATTGGAGCATTGGTATAAGTCCAATCCTACACCATCCAACTTCAGCTGCAGCTTATGCATCCTAAGCCATGTAGCAGAACCAAAACTAGAAACCAAAACTAGAACCAACGTGTGTGCTGCGCTGTGTTGTGCCTAACCACGGAGCTTTGGGAAAACATGGCCGATCAAACAAAGCTTTGGGTGGATGGGGAGCTTTGGGAAAACATGGCTGACCAAACAAGATTTCAAGTGAATGAGACACAAGCTTGAATTTAGGTCCTTTTCTTTAATAGCTGTGGTAGTGTAGATGTCATCTACTTAAACTTCTGTTTCTTTGTGTGTGTCAAATGGGGATGACACCACTCACTTTACCGGGTCATTGGGAAAGCCACTGCATATAGCTGGTGGGACAAAACTTGAAAGTTCCATTAAAAAAAGAAGAAAAACACTGAAGCTGTGTCCACTCCCTGGTAGGGTAGCATAAGTTATCTGAAAGAAAAACGTACCTTTTTTGATTTAGAAAGCACTCTATGATGCTTTCTAATTAGGTAAATAGAAAAAACTTCAGGGGCTAAATAGTCGGAGTGTTTTCAGTCAAGGGGAATTACTATATGGTGTTGTCTGCAGAGGGAAAGGAAGGGCTGAGGAGCCCAACTAGAGCAGTAGGCACCTCAGAGAGTGAGTTGCAGAGTGAAGATGTATCAGTTGTGGCTGCAACATTGCTGCCCAAGGCTGAAACAGAGGAGATGCACCCACCTTCCATTCCTCCCACTTCTCCTCCAAATTCCTGCTAACCTGTCCCATTGCTGACTTCAGTAACAAGCCAGCTGATAGAAGCTCTGTTGGGGACGTCCTCCTTGCCATGCAGAGCTGAAGATATACAGGAAGTAGACGAGGGAAACTGGTGACAGGAAAGCTGGTATAGAAGAGGACCACTACTCACAATGCCTGGTTGAAGACATTTGTCTAGTTTCTTCAGTGATGTGTGCACATTGACCTGGCCAGTGCCTGGAACATGTCTAGAGTGTTCTCTAAAGACTAAAAAAATGTCTTGAGTGGCTATAATAAACGTATTTGAATGTTCTCTTTGACTGGGAGATGATTATGAAGTTGACTTCATTTTGTCTTCCTCCGGGGAAAGCCTTGAATTCTGAGCTTTATGGCAGTAATAAGGATCACATGGACTGTTATATTTATAATTCCTTCTTAATTTGTTCCCACTTATGCACAATTTTCATTCTCCAATATTTGCAAAACTTTGGTAAAGTTCTGTGGCACAAAGCAACCTTGGGTTGGTGGTGTGTTGGGGCATGAAGAAAGATCGCTGCTTTCTCTTCTGTTGATGAAGACTTTGAGAGGGAAAAACAACAACCTGAATAAACGTAATATAAAGATCTGAGAGATTATCAACATCCAGATGAAGAAGGTAAACAGTGCCTGTGGACTATTTGAAGTACTGGGAAAGACCGCAAATCTGCTTGACACTCAACTTGACTCAGTGTATGCCGTCATTTAATTAAGGATAGTCCCTGGAAGGCTGGCAAAACTGGAAATCCTTAGATTGGGGTATAAAACTCTTATCTCATGTCTGCCACATCATGGATTCTCAAAAATAAGGATGCTCCTTTCCCACTATCATCTTTTCTTTGATTCCAGGAAGGCATCCACTGCCATTTAACCCAACCTTATGCTTATCTGCTGGGTATCTTCAGGGATACAATTTTTTAGGTTTTTGTGATGCTTGTAGAATGCCATAAGGATAGGAAATGATTCCTGCCCTTATTATCTCTCCCTTCCCACCTGAAACCCACTCAAATGAACTACAGCATGTAAGAAAAGCAAGGGTGATCTTCATACGAGCTTTTCACAGTAGCCCAATTCTGTGCACGTGTGGGCAAGTGAGTAGAACCATGATGCAAACATCCATGATATTGTCTAAGTTTTTTATGACCAAGGGACCTTTGAGAACAATGTGGAAATTCTACATATTCCTTTACTTTTTATATCTGTTCTATGGTAGGGTCCCACCATAACTGTCACGGTTGATTTTCTTTATACTCCAATGTCCTTTTTCTTCCTCAACCTTTATTTACCCAATTTTCTTCTTTTTCTATCTTCAATCCAGTCTTTTCTGTCTTCCCTCATGAATCCCACTAGCTTCAACCATAACTTTTATATATTAAGGGATTTTACTTATGTTTCTAACTTTTTCCTTAGTTTCGTTTCTCCTTGTTTTTCTGCAACTTGCTGCCCCTCTCTCTCTCTCTCTCTCTCTACTCACTAGAATCTTCCACTGTGTTCCAAACTGCATTCACCATCTGGGACAAATTAGATCATGTTCCCAATGAGCTGCTTCCTCAGATAAGAAGGAAATTATACAGATTCACTCATGACCGTATGACATGTTTAGACCAGTGAAATGTTAGTGGATATGACGTAAATTTTATCCAAGCAAAGGACTCAAGACATTCCTTAACCCTGTACCTCCTGCCTTCCACCACGAGGGCAGCAGGAAAAGGTTCTTTTGGTTCCAAAATAGGAATCCAGCCTGGCTGAACCCAGCAGAGCCCAACTGAGCTGTAGCTGACCTGCAGCCTTCCTATCACACAAGCACATTTATTTTTGAATTGGAGTATTTGTTACTGCAGCAGAAGCTGACATATACACTATCTTTCTTCCAAATTTAGCTTTTCCTCCTTTGCTATTTCTGTTAATGCCACTACCTCTTTCAGTTCATAAACCTAGAATGTTTTATGACACTTACTCTCTCTTGCTTTCCTTTCAATCACTCAGCAAGCTATGTTGAGATACCTTTGTAACATAGATCTTATCCTTCTATTTCTCCCTATTCCTGGTCTCTCACTGCTCTGGTGCTGATACCAAATTTGAGATCTCACTTGGATTATTGCTGGTGTTCCCTACTAAAGTCTTCACCTTAATGCATTCAACACACAATACCACTAAGCTAGTCTTCTGCTCTAGAGTTCCAGTCATGCTACTTCAGTCAAAAATCCTCAGATTGGATCTTCAAATTTACATAATAAACTCCACCACTTTGGATTAGTAAACAAGGGCTTCGGCTACCTTTCAAGTCTTCCATTTCATTTTTTACTCCATCTGTCACCCAAACATTTGTGACCCTCTATCAAAGACTTTTCTCACCATCACTATCATCATCATCACAACCGTCACAACCATCACCATCATCACCATCATCATTGAGATCAGCATCATCATCCTGTGTATCAACTGCAAGGCCACCCCTCTTACTCCTCTCTCCCTTTGGCCATTGCACTTTCAGACTATGCAGGCTTAGACTGGACATCAGCAGAGGTAAAATTTTGCAAAAGCTTCCCTTTGGAAATAAAGCTTTGCCTCTTTGAAACAAACTTGGTAAACTAGAAATGAAAATCATAGACCTTGTAAAAGATTTCTTTGTCTTTCTTACTCTCACCATGCTCTCAGAATTCAGTCAACATTTACTGAGATGTAGCATGGGAAAAGCACTGAGTCAGACAGTGGAATGAAAAGTGAATTGCATGGGATTCCTGTATCCCAGTGAACTTACAAGTTGTAGATTCAGACATTAATTGTAACATGATAAGATAAGCATCAAATGATGTATGTACAAAGGACAAAGATTATGAAAACAATTAGATGAGAATTATCAGTTGTTGATAAATGTAAAAAAATGGTACTGGTTTATTTTCTTTTTTTGAAAGTTTATTTTATTAATATAATTTTTTTCAGAAGCTGGATATGGGGAAGGTCTTCCAGGCTCAGTGAGCAGCTATGTATCATTTTCGATCTCCTGTCTTTATCCTTTCACACATTTATGGCCTTTGACTTTTCTATGATGGTGATTTAAAAACTAATATCCCCAGTTATACCACTTTCCCCTGCATTCCTGACTTTTACTGCCTCTAGAATTCTCAAAAACTGCCTTTGCTCATTATGTGTGTCACCCAAATGACTCGGGTCCTCCCTCTGCCCTTCACTTAAACATCCCGGTAGAATGATTTTGGTACTCTCCCAAAGACTACGGAAAGCCCATAGCTACTTCCTATTCTGAGGTGCTTCAGTGGGAGAAAGGTGAATAATTGTTCTCATAGCCACAGGGTTGCAATGTGCCTCCTCTTGCTTCAATCTCCAGCTTCTGGCAAAATTCTCCATCTACTCTACCTGCCAATGTATGACCTTGGAAGGCTTCTGTCTCAATGACTGGGTAAATTTGTCCCAATCTCAATTTCAACTTCTCTCCTTCATCTTCCAAATTCAATACTGATGATAATAATTTGTATCTATGTAGAGTCTTGACAGTCTTGGCCAGTTTCCATATATTACTTGTTTGATTATCACAACCACCCTGCAAAATTGGTGCCAATACCACTGCTCGCATTCTACATAGTAGGAAGTTGAGGCACACTGAGTTTGAACAGCTTGCCTTTGGTCATTCAGTTCTAAGATGGTACAATTACTATTCCATCTTCCAACCTTCTTAATGAGAACTTTAAATCTAGAAAGTCTGTGCTTTATATTCATGTTCCTCTTCTGTTACAGCTTGCCTTTGGTCATTCAGTTCTAAGGTGGTACAATTACTATTCCATCTTCCTACCTTCTTAATGAGAACTTTAAATCTAGAAAGTTTGTGCTTTATATTCATGTTCCTCTTCTGTTCTGTGAGAACTTCAGAACATGGAAGTTTCTGCTCTACATTCCATTATCTTAACCTCTGCACAACCTTGTCACATGAACATGGGATAGAAGATAACGAAAGGCAATATCATACAGGATGGGGCATATGGGGACAATAAAACTTCAATTATCACCACTCCTTAAGGCAATGGAAATGTCAAGCCCTGATAAATCTCTTCATCAGTGGTTCTTAATTTTGGATGCACTTGGAAATCATCGTAAGAGTTGAATAAATCTGATGTTTGATAACATCTCTCTCTTCCCCTTACCCCACTGTTAGTAATTCAGATTTAATTAGTTTAGCGAATGTTTTGGGTGTTGGTATTTGTGCAAGCTCCCTGTGATTCTAATGATCAGCCAAGATTGAGAACGTCTGTTCTAGCTTGCATCTCTGTAGACTTCACTCTACCTCCTTACTTTCATTCTAAGAACTTTAGATCCAATCTTGCTTGAAGCTCCAACCTTTTGTTCCCCCAACTGGTAGCAGTAAATCTTCAAATTCCAATCACTGTGCTGAGCTGAGCTATCAACATCCTTACTTTGCCTGAACCTGTTCCATGCACACCAGCACTGGGACACACTCTATCCTTTGCAAAGTCAAAAAGGCTCATTGACATTTTAGTTTACTCCCCCAAAATAACAATTTTCTTTCCAAATGGAATTATTTGGCACCTTAGTGCACTGGTTTAAATAGTATTTTTTCCTTCTAAAGAGAAACTAGCCTCAGAATATATGTTATTTGAGCCATTTTTAAAATAATTATTAGTCTGGGATAAGTAGATAGATAGAATATACAGTATATAATATAAAACATATAAATATAAAATATAAGTATAAAATTATATGTATGTGTATGATGTGTGTATGAATAGATTCAAGATCGAGGGACTCATTTTTGAGACTACTATTAAATCAATGTAAAAATAACCTGCTAACTCCTGTATTACACAAAACACTTACCCAAATCTCACACTGTAACTACTGCTGCCTGTTTTAGTCCACACCATAAAAATAGCATACCTTGCACCTTTAGGATTCATTAAACCCAGTTAAAGAATTTCATTCGAGCGTGTCTGTCATCTGTTTATATAAAAAGCTTCCTATGTGTAAGAGAATACCACACTCGTGAATATTATCCAACTTCTTGGACACATCTTAATGTAGCCTGAATTGTTCATTCTTATTTTAAAAGTCTTTTTCTATTTCTCTTTGGAAGTTATGGAATAACAGATGGAGAAATGAAGAGATGGGATTCCAAGTGGAGAGATGGATAATCCAAACAGTCACATGTAGGAGGGAAAACATAATTTGGGGGACATTTTCAAGCACAAATAATAAATTAAAAAGAAATCTTGGTTATTTTTTGTTTGACACATTCCTCCCTTTTGAGTGCAAAAGAAAACATATGTTAAAGAAGCAGTTCTGCCATAATGTAGCCTGGACCTACATCTGACTCCCAGTAATTGAATTGCCCAGTTCCTTGACCTGCAACGTTGATGGCGATGCAACTGCCCTGAGGCAGAGCTGGCTACCTGTCCACCAAACGCCACGCACTGCCTGCCACATTGAATGTAGATCCCGAGGCAAAGACTACATTTCCCATGCCCCTTTGCTCTGAGGTGGTGTCATGTGATGGATTCCCGCCAACAGGGTGATGTGATGAATTCCCATCGATGGTGTGTGTCCTTTCTAGGCTCAGGAGTAAAGAAGCAAGGATGCTTTTCTACCTCTCTGTTCTCATTCCCCACTCAACAAAGGGATTATAAGGCACTAGGGTATGGGGAAGGCAAGGTGGGAAGAACTTGAGTTCTTGAATGAATTCAGAGCACCTTCAATGGGTGTCCACAAAGGCTATTATCATACTATACCTTATCTTCTTATCCTCACTGCTGCCATACCTCTTGAGAAACACTCTTGCTCTTGACATCAGAAAGCAATACTTATCAAGGTATGCCTCTGTTAGACTGAGGTTTACTTTACCCATAGTATATTTCCACAAAGCCACAAAATGTTGTCATGTTTATTTTTATTTTATTTTATTTTATTTTTTTGAGACGGAGTCTCGCTCTTTCACCCAGGCTGGAGTGCAGTGGCGCGATCTCGGCTCACTGCAGGCTCCGCCCCCCCAGGGTTCATGCCATTCTCCTGCCTCAGCCTCCCGAGTAGCTGGGACTACAGGCACCCACCACCTTGCCCGGCTGATTTTTTGTATTTTTAGTGGAGATGGGGTTTCACCGTGTTAGCCAGGATGGTCTTGATCTCCTGACCTGGTGATCTGCCCGCCTCGGCCTCCCAAAGTGCTGGGATTACAGGCGTGAGCCACCGCGCCTGGCCTGTCATGTTTAAATGAAATAATATTTGTGAAAGGCTACCCTAGAAATGATACATAAATACCATCTATTATTGTTTTGAGGATGATGATTATTATTTCTTTGATGCAATGGTATTAATAGCATAACTCCAATTTACACAATGAATTGTAATTTTTTAAAAGCATATCCTTATACTGCCATTTAAAGTGTGTAACAATACTGTAGGCTGAACATTATTTCTTTATTCCAGATTAGAGTACTAGGGTTCATGGGATTATGTATCAACTTAAGTTCTCCCCACAAGTAAGTGATAGAGAAATGTCGTCTGCAGCCCAGGCAAGTGTCCTTGGTACAATTTAGTTGGGTTATTAATCACAGCATACATTACAATTTTCTACAAGTCCCTATTCACAATCTTAAGACTCTTAACCCTCTTTATCATTTAAGAGATTTCTAAACAAGCATATTTTATGTTTTAAAAAAGCCATGAAGAGGTTGGGGAATAGTGAAGCATTGTTAGTGGAATCTAGCTTCAACTTTCTGTTATGAAAAAGAACTATGGACATGTGGCTTTTGGAAGAGAAAAAGCAAAGCTATTTTTCATTAATGTCCAGCAACGTGAATTTTAAGACAATAAGAAAAAACAAGCAAATGAAAAATCTAAGAGTTTCCATGTATAACAGAAGGCTCACACAGTCTTTTTTCATTATTTTATGTTATATAAGCTTTTGTGAAATATGTCAACATAATGCAATCATACATTTTCTGGGCCTGGCTGAGGGGTTGAAGTTCATGGTTTTTCCTCAAGATTTGGCTTTGAATCATTATAAAAATAGGTTATATGTATAAACATTTTCTATCTTCCTTGCTAGACGATGGTAGGAGGCTGAGGTTCATTTTAAGTAAGTACTTAAAGGAAAAGATAAAAAATGATTTTCAGATGACTGGATTAAAACCCACTGCAGTTTTATTTTTTCATTGTTGATTCTGGAAAAGTGAGACTTTCATTAGGCAAGGATTTAAACTAACAGGAAAAAAAAAAACCACTGATATTTTGCTACAGAAAATACTGCATTTAATACATTCTCAAACAGAGAAAGATAATCTGTCTTGATGTCCTCCTTGCTGAAACAAGAGCAGGCACAAAAATCCACCCTGGAGCCAGGTGGCTGGAAGACAAGGGGGTGTAGGTGGAGGAGGAGGAGGAAGAGGAGGAAAGGAAGAGGAAGAGTAGGAGGAGAAGGAGAAGGAGAAAGAAGGAGGAGGAGGAGGAGAGAAGGAGGATAAGGAGGAAGAAGAAGAGGAGGAGGAGAAAGAGGAGGAGAAGGGGAGGGAAGAGGAGAGGGAGGAGACAGGAAAAACATATCCCTTTGTGGCTATCAAATTAGGAGTTGTTAAAATGACAGCAATTCTTGGGAAGCGTGGTAAAATGTGCACTCTCATAGGCTGGCATAGTGACAATATAAATTGAAAAAAAAAAAAAACTCTTTTAAGGGCATTTAGGAAGGAGAATCGGCCCCTCTTTGGAGGGGAAAAATAAGTTTCCGGCATTTTCACACACATAGCTGGCACTAGCCTCTGTCTTTGTGAAAAGCCCTTATTTCATAGTGTAACTGTTATAAATAACAAGACATAGACATATATTAGAATATGATATTCTATATAATGTAATATATATTTGAATAGAAAAGAATGAATAAATAAACATTATTTGCGATCTTATTCCTCAAAGAGAAATACCCTGAACATGCCCAGATTTTGGTTAGTGTGTATGTGCACGATGTAATTGCAGTTTGGATCATAAATCAGATCACGTGGTGTAAAGTTCACCTCCGCTCCCAAAACCCCAATATGTGATTTGCATAGCCCAACACTAGTCAGCCTCATCCTATGGATGTATAGATGTGTCACTAAGTATTTAATCCTATCTTGGGGGACATTTAGACTGTTTCACAACTTTGCCCACCTCTGCAAAGAATCCCCGTAGTCTCTGAAATTCTGAGATATGGAATGGCCACAGTGAAGTGTATGAGCATATTTAAGGCTCTTGCAAAACATTTCCAAAATGCCCTTCAAAGAGATTTTTCCAATTTATATTGTCACCATGCCAGCCTATGAGAGTGCACATTTTACCTTCACGCTTCCCAAGAATTACTATCATTTTAACAACTCGTAATTTGATAGCCACAAAGCGGTATGCTCTTCCTGTCTCCTCCCTCTCCTCTTCTCTTTCCTCTTCACTCTCCTCATTCTCCTCCTCCTGCCTCCTCCTCCTCCTCCTCCTCTTCTTGCAGGAGCACAAATAATAATTAAAAAGAAATCTTGGTTACTTTTTGTTTGGGTGTTGGTATTTGTGCAAACTCCCTGGCGATTCTAATGTTCAGCCAAGATTGAGAACTGCTGTTCTAGCTTGTGTCTCTGTAGTCTTCACTCTATCTCCTTACGTTTATTACAAGATGAAATCTTAGATTGAATCTTTAGATGCAATCTTACTCCAACCTCTCATCCCCCCAGGTGGTAGCAGTAAACCTCCAAATTCCAATCGCTATGCTGAGTTGAGCCATCAACATCCCTACTTGGCCTCAACTTCTTTTATGCACACCAGCACTGAGACACACCCCACCTTTTGCAAAGTCACCTGTCTCAATGACCTCCTCCTCCTCCTCTTCTTCCTCCTCCTGCTTCTTCTTCCTTCTTCTTCCTTTCTTCTTCTTTCCTTCTCCCCCTCCTCTTTTTACTCCTCCTCCTCCCGACCCCCTTCTTCTTTGCCAAACTACCTAATTTGGCCATCTCTTGGAAGAGTTTTATTTTTTGTTTTGTCCTTACATTTCTTTTTTAAAGTTTTAACTGACGTAGGATAATTTAGGGGGTCCATAGTGATGTTTTGATACACATGATGAATACTGATCACATTAGGGTAATTAGCATATTCATCATCTCAAACATATAACATGTCTTTGTGTGGGGAACATTCAGTTCCCTCTTTCTAGCTAGTGGAAACTGTATAATATATTTGTGTTACTATAGTCACCCTACAAGGACATAGAACACTAGAACTTATTCTTCCTGTCTAGCTGTAATTTTGTATCCTTTATCTACTGAGCTGTTCAGCCTTAGTTTGCTGAGCAGTAAGAATTAATCTACATAGCGAGCCTTAAATATAGCAAATACATAAGAAGGCATTAATATTGTTCTAAATATAAAAAATACTTTGTTCACAGTTATCATTTTTCTTTCTATTTTGTTTATGGAACTGCATTTTTGGAAGCTACAGCAGTGTTAAATTGTTTGTAGCTGTATCTTTCATTTTTTCCTTTGTTATTCACTCTTGTTTGTGTTTAGAAGGTCACTCTTCTTTCTGACATGAGATATTGCTCCCATACTTTTATAATATTTTTTCATCTTTAAATATTAGAATTTGGCTAGGTACAGTGGCTCACACCTGTAATCCTAGCAGTTTGGGAGGCTAAGGTGGGAGGATTGCTTGAGGACAAGATTTCAGACAAGCCTGGACAATACAGTGAAACTGTCTCTACAAAAGCTTTTTTAAAAAATTAGGTGGGTGTGGTGGCACATGCCTGTAGTCCCTGCTACTTGGGAAACAGAGGCAGGAGGATTGCTTGAGTCCAGAAGTTGGAGGCTGCATTGAGTTATGATTGTGCCACTGCACTCTAGCATGGGCAATAAAGCAAGACCTTGCCTCTAAAAAATATATATACACATGTGTATATATATATTTTAGAGGCAAGGTCTCTCTTTTGGCTACGGGGTGCACATATATATATACATATGTATATATATATATATAAACTTAAAGCATTTGGAACTCACTTGACAATATGGTGTGAAATCAAGATCTAAATTTGTTTTACCTGAATATTAAACCAATTTTTCTAACATCATGTATTAGTTTGTTCTCATGCTGCTATGAAGAAATACCTGAGACTGGATAATTTATAAAGAAAAGAGGTTTAATTGACTCACAGTTCCACATGGCTGGGGAGGCCTCAGGAAATTTACAATCATGGTGGAAGGCACATCTTCACAGGGCAGGAGGAGAGAGAATGAGAGCTGAGCAAAGGGGTAAAAACTCCTTATAAGACTATCACCCCCAATGATTCAATTACCTCCCACCGGGGCCCTCCCATGATATGTGGAGATTATGGGAACTGCAATTCAAGATGAGATTTGGGTGGGGACACAGCCAAACCATATAGCATCATGTATTAAGTAATTTATTATTTCTTCAGTGGCCATAAATGTCACTCACATTAAATACCCATGTGAGTTTCTGTTCTCTGTTTTATTGTAGGGTGTCTTACAACATATTTTAATATGAAAACCCATGCTTTCTTATATTTTCCATATTGTTATATGCGTTCATACTAATTTTTGTCTTTAGATAAATTTCATTTACTAAATATTTATCACCAAAAGTCATTGAGATTTTAATTGGATTTCTTTTAAAAGATGAATCAAATTTTTAGTATGTATTATTTATAACATTGTGTTTTCCCATGCAAGGCCATATATATTTCCAGGTTTTCAGCATCTTTGTAGAAGCCTTGAACACTTTTGCTAAACTTTCTTGGGAAGGTCTTATTTATTTGCATCATTTTCGGCTGAGCTACTTAATTGGTCATATTGCCTGTGGAAAAATATAGCTTTCCCTCTCTTCCCATAGTTATATCTCTGGCTTCTTTTTCTTGTTTTATTTTACTGGCCACTTTCCAAAGTTGTGGTTGGCAATGTTTCTGATTCTTAGAGAAGAAAAATGTCCCTAGGACAGCCTTTTGTAGGTAATGCTCAACTCTGGTTCTGATTTTAGCAGATTGTCTAAAAAAGGACTTCTCTGTTCAAGCAAATGTGCACCCCGTAGCCAAAAGAAAATGTCCATCACATTTAAGAAGAATCTTCCCAAGTCTAGATTACTAAGTGTACTCTGTTTTTGAGAAAGGTTGTTGAAATTGAGCAAGGGCATCCTCACACCTTTATGCATGAGCGATGCTCTGGAATGGGCTCATTCTGACTTTTAGGAGCTAACCATGAAACATCCAGGAATTGTGTGAGCCATCTGTCCAACTGTATGTAGCTTGAAATGAACCATAGTGGGAGAATTTACACCGTGGGAATTGGCAAACACCACTAACAAGTATGTGTGTGTATTTTGAGAGATGGTTTGCTTAGCACACCACCTATTATATAGATAATCTCATCCATGCCTTTATTTAATAAGGGACATATTCTATATGCCAAACAAGGTAAAAAGAATGTAATACAAATTTCAGTAATGAAGACAAAGTTTCAATGAATAATTATCCCAATAACCAATTGATAATACAGTCATGATCAGTACTATAGATGTCAGATGCTGTCAGAGTTTATAAAACAGATGTGTAGTGAAATCTGATGCAAGATTTCCTCAAGGAAATGACGTGTCGACTTTGACCATGCCACTTTGCAAGACTCTTGGTCTGTCCCATAAATACATAAACAGTTGTTTCCTAACATCACATTCAGGGAAAGCATATTTTATTTTAACAGCTTACCGCAATCAATAGAACTCACTTCTGCGGGTACGTCCAGGCCTCAGGACTGAGTAGTAAAAGACTGACGGGAGGGAGATCTGGGATGGAAAGAACAAGATAGAGCATTGAGAGTAGAATGTGGTGAAGCATCTCTGCCATCTCTTCTGAAAGGTTTGCCATTTCAAGACTTCCCAGGTTTGCTTTCTCACAAGTAAAGTGACCACCAAGTCTGGCCGTTTGGTGTTCAGATACATAATTCTCTCCGTGTGGCAGACTGCTCCCCAGAAAATAAAAAGAATGAATTCCATTGTGTATGTGGACCACATTTGCTTTATCCAATCTGTCATTGATGGGCATTTAGGTTGATTCCATGACTTTGCTATTGTAAATAGTGCTGCAAAGAACATTCACGTGCATGTGTTTTTATATAAGAATGATTTATATTCCTCTGGGTATATACCCAGTAATGGGATTGCTGGGTCAAAGGGAATTTCTGCTTGCTATGCAGCCATAAAAAAGAATGAGATCATGTCTTTTGCGGGAACATGGATGGAGCTGGAGGCTATTATCCTTAGCAAACTAACACAGGAACAGAAAACCGAATACTGCATGTTCTCACTTACAAGTGGGAGGTAAATGATAAGAAATTATGAACACAAAGAAGGAAACAACAGACACTGGGGTATACTTGAGGGGGGAAGGTAGGAGGAAGGAGATGAGAGAGGGAGGGAGGGAGGGAGAGGAGCAGAAAAGATAACTCTTGGGTACTGGGTTCAATATGTGAGTAATGAAGTAATCTGCACAACATGCCCCCCGACACAAGTTTACTATTGCAACAAACCTTCACATGTACCCTCAAACCCGAGTTACAATTTTAAAAAACTAATGAATTTCACATGGTCCGAAAAGCAATGAAATAAAAGTATAACTTGGAGTAATTCATATTCTCTAACTTCCCACCCAAATTCCACATACATATTTAAGTAGGTTCTTGGAATTTTCTCCCCTCCACGACTGCCTTTTCTGCTTTGAGTTTGTCAATAACTAAAGGTGCCAACAGGGTTTACTTTACCAAGCATTATTTGTGTTACCTTTATACAATAGAAGCATCATGTTTCTATTGTATTTGCTGTTGAGATAGCTGATGAAATATCAGGACAACATGTTTATGAATGAGTTGTTTTTTAATTGAACTCAAACTTTAGTTCTTAGCCACAGAATTCCAAGTGTAGTTGACCATGCATGCCAGTTTGAACAAAAAGGGATGTGATAATTCAGTGTTGTTCCATATATTTCAGTTTCAGTCATTTACACTTTTCCATATTGAGTGAATACCTACCATTGAACATGATTCACCATTTGATGGAAGAAATGAGACAGACGCCTCAGTGAGTGTTGACAGACTAGATGACCTCCTATACGTTCATTAGCAGAGGTAGATGAGGGAACTATAAACGGAATAAATTTGGGTTAGAAATGGGTCTTAGAAGAAAAGTCAGTCAAGGATGGCTGTGATTTGTACAAGCCCCTATAGCAGAGAATTGTCAGCTTGAGCCAGACCCAGGGATGTGGTTCTTTAGGGTGATTTTGGGAAAGAATGAGGGGTTCAGTTTGGCTTAAAGATGGCTTGTATGGGGTTTGGGGTGGAAGAAAATGCTGGACGTGTTGTGCGGCATTTTATTTACTTTTTTATTTTACTTATTTATTTTTAGAGACAGGCTCTCGCTCTCACTCAGGCTGGAGTGCAGTGGCGTGATCATAGCTCACTGCATCCTTGACCTCCTTGGCTCTAGTGATCCTCCAATCTCAGCCTCCCAAGTAGTTGGGACTACAGGTGCACACCACCGTGCTTGGCTAACTTTTGAAATTTTTTGTAGAGAAGGGTTTTACTATGTTGCCCAGACTGGTCTCAAACTCTTAGCCTCAAGAGATTCTCCCACCTTGGCTTCCCAAAGTGCTGCCATTATAGCTGTCAGCCACTGTTCCCAGCCCCTGTACTGCATTTTAAAGCATGTTCCATATTGGAATGAATTGGATAGTCAATATGGAACAGTTGTGGGGTTTTTGTTTGGTTTAGCGAGATACTTTGGAGTGTGTAATCAGTAAGGAATTTAAACAACATTAAAAGAGGCATGGCGACTTAGATGGATTTGCATTAGAAAAAATTAATCGGCTTCCTCATAAAAATTAGTTAGGCGGTGATTGTCAGATCAGTGAGAAATTTCAGGAAAATTAATAGGGGATTGCGTTGGATTGATTTTCATTAGGGAAAATTAATTGGCCACCTGGTCAAAAATAGTTAGGAGGTGATTGTCATGATTTAGACAAGGATTAATAAAAGTTTGATATAAAGTGGTTCTAGAGAAAATAGAAATTACAAAAAATAGTTGCAAAATATGAGAGCTTCTCTAGAATTTGGTGATTGTCTGCATGTAAAAAAGGAAATATAAGTTTCAAAAAATGTTTGAACCTGAGTGACTGTGAGTAACATGTCTCATTCAACCAGAGTGGGGAGGTTGAAAGGGGGACTGTTTTTCTAGATAATGAATTGAGGGCATCATGCAAATAATTAAAAATAACAAAGACAGATCTCCATTCAGTATCACCAGATTCAGAAACAATCACATTAAGATGTTTTTTCTTTTCCATTATTTTAAAGTTCAGTTTCTTTGACTGTTCAATATTTATTAGTATGTTCAAAGCCAAAGACACAAAGAGAAGAAAGCTTAGATTATGAGGACAAAAATGAAACCGTAGCCAGGTACAAAAAGGATTTGGAGACACAGAGCAAAGTGTTGAAGGAAGTACACTGGGAATTTTTATTTGGGTTTTGAGATCCAATTATTATAATCCCAAGTGTGCGCTGATTGCAGATTGCTGAAAGGTTTATTAGCTTCCTATAAAACCTTCCTTAATTAGCCCCAACTGAGGCAATGCAGCTTCAAACAAGAGAATCTGCCTTTGTCAAAAAGTGCGCTCAAATCAGCTTAGGGAACCACAGGCAGAGGAACAGTCCCAGCTGGCCTGCAGAATTGCAGACTTTACTGCTGAGACCCCACTGTGATTCATGGCCCATGGGGTCATCCAGCAGGAATTGGGGGCACCACAGCCCACTGCAAGGAAAGCCCAGAAATCATGGGTCCCTGTGGGTATTCATGACAAAGACTCACAGAGGGATGGAGACAACCTCAGGGTGCAGCTTTTACTGAGTCCACGGACGTGACTCAGACTCTGCTTCTCCCGCTGTCAGCCACAAAATCAGCATGAGAAAAATTAAGAAGGGTTAAAAAAATCACGTTTGCTTTGCAAGAGAGGGGAGACTCAATGTGTTCCGTTTTCATCATCACAAATGGTATACGTTCAATGAGATGAAGGACATTCTCATTAGTTGAAAGGTTTAATTGATCTTGGTGCAGCCTTATGCCCACAAAACAACCGCCCACTGCCAGTTAATTTGCCAGGATAAATAAAGCAAGCTGGGCTCGTTCGGGCCTGGTGCATGGCTTCAGTGTTAAGGGTGGAGCCCACAAAAGCTTGCACTTCTCCCAAATCTCTTTAAAGCTCTCTCCACATGCCTATAGAATGAATCATGCTGGAGCTGAAATCTCTAGTAAGTGCACTAGTAAAGTAAGAGGTCGAGATGAATTATATACTTGTATGCAGTTGCAGTCCATCAGATATTTTATTTTATTTTTTGGTAACTGTAACCATGAGAGCACAAAGGAAGGTCAGGCAGAACAAGAAGTACTGCCATAAGATTTGAAAAACCCTTCATTATAATTTTCTCATTTTATTAGAAGATGTGTAATAACGGAAGCCACGTAGAGCAAGGATACTAAAAGATTTAACAAAAGTCATGCAATAACACATGACCAGATGAAGCCTGGATAAGAAAACATTCAGACAGACAGAAGGGAATCCTATGATGGAAGTGACAAGAGAGCATTATTAAGGCAAAAAATAATCAAAATAATATATATAAACACTTACCAATATTGTTGCAGTGTACAGTGTTGATGTCAAAGAAATGTTCGACAACCACATTAAAAAATGAGCAAACAGCCAGGCACAGTGGCTCATGCCTGTAATCCCAGCACTTTGGGAGTCTGAGGCAGGCAAATCACTTGAGGCCAGCAGTTTGAGACCAGCCTGGCCAACATGGCGAGACCCTGTCTCTATTAAAAATATAAAAATTAGCCAGGTATGGTGACACATGCCTGTAATCCCAGCTACATGGGAAGCTAAGGCAGGAGAATTGCTTGAATCCGGGAGGCAGAGGTTGCAGTGAGCCAAGATCATGCCTCTGCACTCCACACTGGGTAACAGAGCAAGATACTATTTCAGAAAAAAAAGGAAAAAAAAAAAAAAGAAAAAATGGGCAAAGGATATGAACAGACACACCTAAAAAAAAGACATAACACACAGCCAACAAACATGAAAAAATACTCCATATTACTAATCATCAGAGAAATGCAAATGAAAATCACAATGAGATGCCATCTCACACCAGTCAGAATGGCTATGATTAAAAAGTCAAAAACAACAGATGCTCCCAAGATTGCAGAGAAAAGGGAACACTTATACACGGTTAGTGGAAATGTAAATTAGCCCAGCTACTGTGGAAAGCAGTTTGGAGATTTCTCAAAAAATGAAAACAGAACTACCATTCGACCCATCAATCCCATTACTCAGTATATGCTCAAAGGAATATACATTGTTCTACCATAAAGACACATGCACGTGTATGTTCATTGCAGCACTATTCACGGTAGCAAAGAAAAGGAATCAACTTAGATGCCTATTAAGAGAAGACAATAAAGAAAATGTGGTGCATGTACACCATGGAATACTATGAAGCCATAAAAAGAATGAGATTATGTTCTTTGCGGCTACATGGATGGAGCTGGAAGCCATTATTCTAAGCGGATTAACACAGGAACGGAACAGGAAACAAAATACCACAAGTTCTCACTTATAAGTGGAAGCTAAGCATTGAGTACACATGGACACAAAGGTGAGAACAATATACACCAACGCCTACTTGAGGGTGGAGGGTGGGGATCAAAAAACTACCTGTGGGATACTACACTTATTACCTGGGTGATGAAATAATCTGTACACCAAACCGCCGTGACGTGCAATTTATCCCTTTAACAAACCTGTACATGAACTCTCTGAACATAAAATAGAATTTGGAGAGAAAAAGTAAATAAAAATAAATAAATAAATAATAAATAAATAAATGTATGAGACTTAGCTGAATGCTATAATATTTTATAACAAATGAAATATATATTCTTTGAGCAATGCAGAAATAAAGTTTTTGTTTAATTGTACATCGAACAATTTATAAAGTGACTCCTGCGAAAGATAAGGCTACAAAATATCTTGCTTTTGCCGAGAGGTCACTGAAAAACTACTAAGATAACTGGCAAAAAGAGCAAGGTTCTTGAATTAAGAAAATGGAAAGATAACTCCGGTATGCTAAGTGAATGATATTGGCTAGTGCTTCCTCTAGGTTCCCAGGAATACCTGATGAAGCAGATAATATTTGCCTATTTTCCATGTGCGGACTAGGACTCACAGAAACTAGATGGTGAATAGCTATCAATAGCTGGTCCCTTGGAGTCAGACGTGGGTGCAGCTCAGCTGTGCCACTTTCCTTGGTGGTCACGTTGGTTCATTCTTGTGCCTATTGTGCAGCCATGGGCTGCAAATCTAGAATTAGAGCCGAGGTCTTGGCAGCTGCAGATATTCTGCTCTTTTTATTACTCCTTGATCCTCCTGCAGAGAGTCTGACACAGAAACAGGAGAATTAGTATATGTACTTCAGCATTTAACCGGGATCCAACATCAACTTGTAGCTGCTTTCCCAATAGTTCATGCAAACGGAAGGCTTCTAAACATGTCATGTCTCTGTTGGGTCAAATAAAGTGGCTCCATTCTGAAATTTTCCTTAATAACCATATTTTAATGTGTATTTTCTGATATTTTCCTTAACATTACTTATAATATTAATGACTCTTGACTGAGTATCTTGAGCTAGGCACTGGGCTGGGCATTTTGCACTGAAGTCTACAGTCTTTCAGAAAACCCCAGAGGTGTGCATGCACTACATGGCCCCAAGCCCAAGTTGAGGGAGAGAAGAGAACTAGTTTTATGTGGCACTTCTAGGAAGAGATGAAGCTGAGTTTTGCACTCTTGCCTGTAAACAACAAATCTCAACGATGTTTTGGGTTTATTGCATAGTGAATGATAATTATTATCACCTTTAGGATTTCTGGTGTGGTTCCTGGCATGTCAGTCATAATGAAAAGCAACAACATGGATGGCCTTCCAGACAATGTACTCTGAATGCACAATTTTAACTGGTTCAATACATACATATATATATTAAGCAATGCAGAAATAAAGTTTTTGTTTAATTATGCATTGAACAATTTATGAGGTGATTTCTGCAAAATATAGGGCCACAAAATGTATTGCTTTTTCTGAGAGAGCATTGAAAATCTACTAGAATAATTAGCAGGAAAAGTGAGGTCTTTGAATTGAGAAGATGGAAAGATAGGGAACATTTCTTATGGCTGAAAGTGTCATTTTGCCTGGCTGGAAAAGATGAGAACCATGATTAAGGGGTATGTCAACCAAGAGATAACATTTTAGTCCGTTCTGTGCTGCCGTAACAGAATACCACAGACTGGATAATTGAAAATGAACAGAAATTTATTTCAGTCATGGTTCTGGAGTCTGGGAAGTCCAAAATCAAGGGGCTGCATCTGGTGAGGGCCTTCTTGCTGTCTCCTCACATGGGGAAGGCATCACATGGTGAGAGAGAACAAGAGATCAGACTCACAACCTCAAAGCCTTTTATAATCCATTCATGAGAGTGGGGTCCTCATCACCCAAACATCTCCCAAAAGACTCCACCTCCCAACACTGTTGCATTAAGAATTAAGTTTCCAACACATGCTTTTTAGGAGACACATTCAAACCATAGCAGATACTCATAACAAACTTTTTAAACCTACATTCGTGTATTCCATTAGGCAAATATAGGTTTTATATATATATTTATATTACATATGATATTCATATTTAATAAGTAAGTATATTATACAAAATATATATAGGTTATATATGATATTTATATTATATATTTATATAAATTTATATATTATATGTAAATATATATTTATGTAAAAATTTATATACATATATTTTATATATTTATATATAAATATATAGAAAATATTTCATTCCGATATATATATTCCATTCTAATATTATATATATAACTTCAACATATTTCTAGATACGTTTTATATGTTTCAAGATAGATATAGATACTGGTACAACAAAGATACATAACTTTTCATGGCTCAATAGTTCGTTTATTTTTAGCACTGAATAACATTCCATTGTTGATAAATTTATGTTGAGGAAGGCTATACATTTATAGGGACAGGGGGTCTGGGGAACTCTCTGTACCTTGTGTTCAGTTTTGCTATGAACTTAAAACTGCTCTAGAAAATAAAGTCTATTAAAAAATATGTACTAATCAAGCTAAACTATGAAAAACTAAATTTTGTTAAATCTAAAATATTTCCTTTCTTAAAAAAAAGTATAATGTCATCTCCTTTGCTGAGACAAAGGGGAAACATTAATTATTTCCTAAGAAGTATGGGTATGAAGACTCTCCTCTTTAGGTCTCTAAAACTTCTTTGTCTGTTCCTTCTGTATAAGCAGAACTTTGGGTGCCTGGCTTCCTCCATCAATGGGCCATGTGGCTGGACGAAAGAAAGAGCAAGGTTCTTGAATTATCAGTTCTTTCTCCTGCTATTGGAGCCACAGTGGAGTGAAAACTGCTTTGTACAGTGGAAAGGTGCAATGTTGAGTCAAACTTTTCTGTTTATTCAGTTGACATCCTCTGAGGAAGCACCATGGCAAGGCTTGTGCTTCTGCAGATCCTGGACTAAAATTAGAATAAATGTGCAGTTCTTGCTGGTGCATGGCCAGCATTAGATGCCTCCCACGTGTAAAATTCCCAGAGAAAAACAGGAATCTGGGTATTCAATACATCCATCCTAAAAGCAAAAGCAAAACCCAATTTTCATCAATTTTAAATTTCATTCTTTAAAATAATTAAAAATACAATTATATCTTTTTAAAATACTCAGATTCCCTCTCATTTTATTTGTAAGCCTTGTTATATCCATGTGATTCCTCAGAAGTAGACCCTGAGAGGAAGGGCTCCCAAGAAACCTGTAGGAATGTTGGTGGAAGCATCCGGGGTGGGGGAAGGGGGAAACAAAAATCAAGCAAGGTGGGATCTCAGGCCAAGTTGTAGGGAAGGAAAGTTTCATTTAGCATGCTTCAAATCAGTGCCTGCACACTAATTTTTATACATTTTAAACACAGGTTACCATCATTTTAGCTCAGCATTCTGTGTGCAATTAATAGCAATTTTCTCATAATTAACTAATGTGTTCTCTTCATGAGCTCATTCCCAAATTGTTGGCCATATCTGGTCTCTACCCTGGAATCCATCATTTCTGCACATCTCTCTGAAAGATAAAATTTCAGTTTATTTCCAATTTGTTAATATATTACTCCCTTCCTCCCTCCCTGAATTTTTGTGCTAAGTTTTCTAAAGCTTGGTCCCTAAATTATGTCCTGGTGATACAAGAACCAAGAACAGGTAATATATCATGTTCCTTAGCCCACATGTGGTTATATGGACCTGTTATATGGTCTTGTCTTGCTGACAACCTAGTTTTATTCTTGAAAGATAACTTCCCTTGAATCTACTTTTCCAAACCTTTACTCATTCTATGATCTTTGTGAGAAGGATTTCTGCACTTTTCATAGTAGGGCAGAGCTACATCTTGAACTATCAACACACATGTGAAATCATCCCTATAAACTTTATAAAATTTAACAGGGGAAAAAGAAAGGGGAGAAATGAAAATAAACCAAGCTCACAGCACACTCAACACTCATCTTGAGGTCAGCTTTCTCCCTGACCTGCTTTGTCATAGTTGTTTGGTGCCTCTTGTCCTAGAATCACATAGACCCTAGATTAGAGTTCCCTTAACTGCTTTCTAGATAACAACTTCAACATTATGAAACAAGTTTTCCCTTTGAGATATTCTTTCAGGTTCTGCATACTGATGAAACTACTGACGCCAGCTGGTCTGAAGGACACCACAAGAAGCTAACTCACCACAGAATGCAGTTTCCATATGCTGATGACTTCATCCTCCTTACCCAAAGCAGTCAATGACCCCAATTTTCCAGCCCCTTATCCTCTACAATGCCTTTAAAAACTACAGCTCAGGACTCCACAGGGAGACAGATTTGAGAATATCCTCCCATTTTTCTCACTCAGTGTGCTGCAATAATTAAGCTCTTTCTCTGCTGCAAACCCTGCTGTCTCAGTGTATTGGTTTGTTACTGCACAGTGGGCATACAGACTCAGTGGTCCTATAATACATAGTCCAAGACAGCTGTTGTTGGGTAAGTCTTTCAGGTCCTGCTTGCCTGCACACAAAGTTTCAAAAGGGAGAAGGCTATAAGATTTCTTCATTGGCTACAAATAAAATGTCTTAGAAAAACTCCCATGTTACTTCCTTCAGTCTTCCCAGTGGTTCTCAAAGTGTGGTACCTGGACCAGCCTCATCACCTGGGAATTTGGTAGAAATGCAAATTCTAGAATCCTTCCCTAGACCCACCAAATGAGAAGGAGTGGGACCTAGCATTCTGTGTTTTGACAAGCCCTCCATAAGCTTCTAATGCTCCCTCGACATTGAGAACCACTGGTTAGGACTGCAATCTCTCTCATCAAATCTCATTCAGATCATGACCTAATTAGTAAACAAGACTGTGAGTCATTCCTGGACCAACCTGCCTTTTTTTCTTTATATATACCAAAGCTTTCTGTGTTTCAGCTGACTAAATGGGTGGAATTCAGAAAGGAGCAGCCAGTTTATGAGGACACTGTGAAGATTTAACATATTATGGTGGGGTTGCAGATTAAATCCACACAGGGACTTAAAAAAATTGAAACATTACAATATAAGACACAGAGATCAAACATTTCCAGGCTTTAAGAAAATCTAAGACTGAACACAGTGGCTCACACCTATAAATCCTAGCACTTTGGGAGGCTAAGGTGGAAGGATTGCATGAGGCCAGGAGTTTGAGGCTAGCCTGGACAACATAGTGCAACCTTGTGTCTACAAAAAAACTAAAAAATTTAGCTAGGTGTGATGGCATGCGCCTCTAGTCCCAGCTACTTGGGAGGCTGAGGCAGTAGGATGACTTGAGCCCAGGAGTTTGAGGCTGTAGTGAGCCATGATTGCACCACTGCTCTCCAGCCAGAGGAGCAGAGCAAGATCCTGTCTCTAAAATAATAATAATAATAATAATAATAATAATAATAATAATAATAATAAAATTTTAAAAAGAACAAAAGAGAAGATCTAAGAAAATTGAAAGAATGGTATCAGAATATAACTTGGGCAAGCTATAACTACATAAAGAAGAAGAGGTAGTAGTCCACAGACTACTTTCTAAACCTCTGTATGTCTCCCCATTCAGCAAGCTGCAAATAACAACATACACCTGTAAATCAGAGTCAAGTGAGTTTCATCAATGACTAAAGCAAGGCTCCATTAACCTATTTACAATGAAGATAGCAGCCCACTTTGATTCTCATGAGTCTCACAGTGGGCCGCCATCTTGGTTGTAAATAGGTTAATGCCTCCAAGGAACATTTTCTCAGAGTTAGACTCTCTTTCATGGTGAATGTTTTATAGCATTCCTTTTACAAAAATGTAATGAAAACCACTGATAATGAACACACCTGCACAAATAATTTTCAAACATGTATTTGAGGCTGTAACTGCAATGTAAAACAGAAATGTAACAGGAAAGCAACTCTTATTTTAAAACACCATGGCATTTTAATAGGTAAATGATAAGGTAGGGATGGAACAAAAGACCCACAGGTTTGCTCTAGATTTAAAGATAGAGATAGATACCAGAACTGCCAACACTGGTGTGTTGTGTTGGCAACTCAAATAGCAGCAGGAGGATTTCTATAGATGGTGCTTTCCAAAGTGGTGACTAGTTCTTGATCAGGTTCTGATCAAGGCAATTGATTGCAGTCCTCTCTTTCCACTGTTTCGCTTTCTTGTGAATTTCATGTTGATTAAAACTGTTCAAACGTGGATGAAACTGGAGGTCATGATGTTAAGTGAAGTAAGCCAGCCACTGGAAGACAGTGCATATTCTCACTCCTGTGTGGGAACTCAAAAAAGTGGAGCTCATGTAGATAGAACGTAGAATGGCGATTACGAGTCTGGGGAGAGAAGTCTCACAGTGGGCCACCATCATGAGTCTCACAGTGGGCTGCCATCTTGGTTGTAAATAGGTTAATAGAGCCTTGCTTTAGTCATTGATGAAACCCACCTGAATATGTGTTGAATACTTAGAACAATAGACATCCACAGTAGGTATCCATTAATTTCAATAATTAGTATTTGCAACCAAATTTATTCAGATGAGCAGTCTTCATGAAAACTAACCTTCTTGGGTAAGTAGGATGAAGCTGTTTATAACAGTGAGCCACTGAATGAATATACTCCTACCTAATAGATTATAACTTATGTCCTAGCTTATTGAGGCAAACTATTAAAATCTTTTTAAGAGCAACCATTTATCACACAGTGTTTGGACTGTTGCAACCTTCTTGTTTCTTGCTGCCAAAATTAAATCTATGGCATGTACTCATTGATCCTTCATGGAGGGAACTCCCTTTACTATTTTTAGTTTTCAGTTTATTTTTATTTTTAATTGACAAATAATAATTGCACATATTTATGGGTTAAAATGTGATTTTTATACATTTATACATTGTGGCATTAACAAATCAGGCTAATTAAAATAATCATCACTTCACATATTTGTCACTTCTTTATGGTGAGAACATTTGAAATCCAATTTTTAGAGCAATTTAAAAATCTACAATATATTATTAACTACAGTCACTGATATGGTTTGGCTCTGTGTCTCCACCCAAATATCATGTCAAATTGTAATCCCCAGTGTTGGAGGAGGGGCCTGGTGAGAGGTGATTAAATCATGGGAGTGGACTTCCTTCTTGCTCCTCTTGTGATAGTCAGGGAGTTCTCATGAGATCTGATGGTTTAAAAGTGTGTGGCAGCTCCCCACTCACTCCTTCTTTCTCTCCTCCACCACCATGGTAAGATATGCTTGCTTCCCCTTCATCTTCCGCCATGATTGTATGTTTCCTGAGGCCTCCCCAGCCATGCCTCCTGTACAGCCTGCAGAACCATGAGCCAATTACACCTCTTTTCTTTATAAATTACCCAGTCTCACACAGTTCTTTACAGCAATGCCAGAACAAACAAATACACTCACCTTGTTGTGCAATAGATCACCAGAACTTATCCTTCCTGTCTAACTGAAACTTTGTACCCTTTGACCAACATACACCGCATGCCCTCATCCTCTGGCACCCACCATTCTACTCTCTATTTCTATGAGTTTGACTTTTTTAGATTCCACGTATGAGGGAGATTGTGCAATTTTTGTTTTCCATGCCAACTTCCAGGTCATGGAATGGTGTGGACGGTACACATGCCCCAAATTGGCTACAGAGCTGTGGGCAGAAAACTTGAAGTCAGCTTGAGGGCATTTTGGAATCTGGCTCTGAGGCACACAGCAGGCTTGATGGATCTTTAATGACAACCATTGGAGAAACCGGATAATATTCCTCCCTGCCTTTGTCCACTTGGGATTCTATAATAAAACAGCATACAATGAGTGGCTAAAACAATGATCATCAATCTCTCATGGTTCTGGAGGCTGGAAGTCCAAGATCTGGGTGCCAGCAGATCCAGTGTCTGGAAAGGACTCTCTTTTTGGTTTGCAGGTGGCTACTTTCTTGTGTCTGCAAATGGTGGTGAGAGAGAGAGGGTGGGGAACGAACTCTCTTGTGTCTCTAATTATAAGGGCACTAATCCCATCATGACGGCTCCATTCTCATGACCTGTTTTTCAAAGTCCCCATGTTCAAATACCATCTGTCTTAGCCTTACAGGCTGCTATAATGAATACACATTAAAATGGGTTGCTTATAAACAACATAAATTTATTCCTTCCAGTTCTGGAGGCTGGAAGTCCAAGATCAAGTTGTGGCAGATTCAGTGTCTGGCGAGGACCGGCTTCCTGGTTCATACATGGTGCTATGCCCATCCCAGTTCATAGATGACACTATGTTCTTGCTGTGCCCTCACATGGTAGAAGGGGCAAGGGAGCTCTCTGGGTCCCTTTTTATGAGTGCACTCATCCCATTCATGAGGCTCCACCCTCATGACCTCATTACCTCCCAAAGGCACCACCTCCTAACACCATCACCTTGGAGGTGAACATTTCAACACATGAATTTTGGAAGACACAGACGTTCAGATCATAGCACCATGATAGTAAAGGTTGGGATTCCAAAACACATAAATTTGGGGAAGGTGATATAGACATTCATTCCACTGCATCCCCTATCTGCCCTGTGGAAAGAGAATGCATGCCTATTGAATTCAGACGCCTGCTTATTTAACTGGCATTTTCACTTGCTGGGTGCGGACGGTACACGTGCCCCAAATTGGCTACAGAGCTGTGGGCAGAAAGCTTGAAGACAGCTTGAGGGCATTTTGGAATCTGGCTCTGAGGCAGACAGCAGACTTGATGGGTCTTTAATGACAACCAGAGTCTTGGAGGTGTAGAGTGATCTTCTACACAACAGATGAGAATGAACTTCTCTCCAACATTTCTTTGGATGAAGCAACTCAAGCCATCCATGGGACTAAATGCTCTGGCCTGTCAATACCCAGCTGATTGGAAATTCTTCTGGGAAGAAACCTTCTCATTCCCCATTTGGCAGGCTCCTGATGCCACTGCACCATTGCAGATTCCTACAATGCTCATCAGCACAATTCACTGGCAGCTCATTTTACCTAGGGATTTGACTCTCGACATCACTGAGTGGGTAGAAAAAAGCTTTCCATCTCTCAGATATTTGGAAAGAAGACCAGAACTGGGCCATGTACACAGGAAGGGGGGAATTCTGCCATCTGTAGCTATGGGACTGCTTTCTTGGGAAAAACTTGGTTTTATTGGGTTTAGAAAGTTTGCTCATCAGAACTACCATCTCATCCAGCAATCCCACTTACTGGATATCTACCCAAAGGAAAACAAATCATTCTATCAAAAAGATACCTGCACTCATATGCTTATTGTAGCACTATTCACAATAGCAAAGATATGGAATCAACCTAAGAGTCCATCAGTGCATGAATCGATAAAGAAAATGTGGTATATATACACACCATGTGTATTAATCTGCTCTCATGCTGCTGATAAAGACAAACCCAAGACTGGGTAATTTATAAAGGAGGTTTTAATGGACTCACAGTTCCGTGTGGCTGGGGAGGCCTCACAATCATGGCAGAAGAGCAGGGGACATCTTACATGGTGGCAGACAAGAAGAGAATGAGAACCAAGCAAAAGGTGAAACCCCTTATAAAACCATCAGATCTTGCTAAAGTTGCTCATCAGCTTAAGGAGATTTTGGGCTGAGAAGATGGTGTTTTCTAAATATACAATCATGTCATCTGCAAACAGGGACAATTTGACTTCCTCATTTCCTAACTGAATACCCTTTATTTCTTTCTCTTGCCTGATCGCCCTGGCCAGAACTTCCAACACTATGTTGAATAGGAGAGAGGGTATCCTTGTCTTGTGCTGGTTTTCAAAGGGAATGCTTCCAGTTTTTGTCAAAGTCTCAGGATACAAAATCAATTGTGCAAAAATCACAGGCATTCTTATACACCTTTAACAAATAGAGAGGTAAACCATGAGTGAATTCCCATTCACAATTGCTACTAAGAGGAATCCAACTTACAAGGGATGTGAAGGACCTCTTCAAGGAGAACTGAAAACCACTGCTCAAGGAAATAAGAGGACACAAACAAATGGAAGAATATTCCATGCTCATGGATAGGAAGAATCAATATCATGAAAATGGCCATACTGCCCAAAGTTATTTATAGATTCAGTGCCACCCCCTTCAAGCTACCAACAACTTTCTTCACAAAATTGGAAAAAACTAGTTTAAAGTTCGTATGGAACCAAGAAAGAGCTTGCATCGCTAAGACAATCCTAAGCAAAAAGAACAAAGCTGGAGGCATCATGCTACCTGACTTCAAACTATACTACAAGGCTACAGTAACCAAAACAGCATGGTACTGGTACGAAAACTGAGATATAGACCAATGGAACAGAACAGAGGCCCCAGAAATAACACCACACATCTACAACCATCTGATCTTTGACAAACCTGACAAAAACAAGAAATGGGGAAAGGATTCCCTATTTAATAAATGGTGCTGGGAAAACTGGCTAGCCATATGTAGAAAGCTGAAACTCAATCCCTTCCTTACACCTTATATGAAAATTAATTCAAGATAGATTAAAGACTTAAATATTAGACCTAAAACCATAAAAACCCTAGAAGAAAACCTAGGCAATACCATTCAGGTCATAGGCATGGGCAAGGACTTCAAGACTAAAACACCAAAAGCAATGGCAACAAAAGCCAAAATAGACAAACGGGATCTAATTAAACTGAAGAGCTTCTGCACAGCAAAAGAAACTACCATCAGAGTGAACAGGCAACCTACAGAATGGGAGAAAATTTTTGCAATCTACCCATCTGACAAAGGGCTAATATCCAGAATCTACAAAGAACTCAAACAAATTTACAAGAAAAAAACAAACAACCCCATCAAAAAGTGGGCAAAGGATATGAACAGACACTTCTCAAAAGAAGACATTTATGTGGCCAAAAAACACATGAAAAAATGCTCCTCATCACTGGCCATCAGAGAAATGCAAATCAAAACCACAATGAGATACGATCTCACACCAGTTAGACTGGTAATCATTAAAAAGTCAGGAAACAACAGATGCTGGAGAGGATGTGGGGAAACAGGAATGCTTTTACACTGTTGGGAGTGCAAATTAGTTCAACCATTGTGGAAGACAGTGTGGTGATTCCTCAAAGATCTAGAACTAGAATAACTGTCTGACCCAGCAATCCCATTACTGGGTATATACCCAAAGGATTATAAATCATGCTACTATAAAGACACTTGCACAAGTATATTTATTGTGGCACTATTCACAACAGCAAAGACTTGGAACCAACCTAAAAGTCCATCAGTGATAGACTGGATTAAGAAAATGTGGCACATATACACCATGGAATACTATGCAGCCATAAAAAAGGATGAGTTCATGTCCTTTGCAGGGACATGGATGAAGCTGGAAACCATCATTCTCAGCAACTATCACAAGGACAGAAAACCAAACAGCACGTGTTCTCACTCATAGGTGGGAACTGAACAATGAGAATACTTGGACACAGGGTGGGGAACATCACATACTGGGGCCTGTCGGGGGGTGGGGGTCTGGCGGATAGCATTAGGAGAAATACCTAATGTAAATGATGAGTTGATGGGTGCAGCACACCAACAAGGCACATGTATACCTATATATCAAACCTGCACGTTGTGCACATGGACCCTAGAACTTAAAGTATAATTAAAAAAAAAAAATCAGATCTCGTGAGACTTATTCACTACCATGTGAACATTATGAGGGAGACCGCCCCCATGATTCAATTATCTCCCGCTGGGTCTCTCCCACAATACGTGGGAATTATGGAAGCTGCAATTCAAGATGAGATTTGTGTGGGGACACAGCCAAACTATATCACCATGGAATATTACACAGCCCCCCAAAAGAATGAAATCATGACTTTTGCAGCAACATGAATAGAAGTGGAGGACATTATCCTAAGTGAAACAACTCAAAAACAGGAAGACAAACACCCCATGTTCTCACTTATAAGTGGGAGCTACTGTGTAGACATGGACATAGACAGTGGAATAAGAGACATTGGAGAGTGGGAAAGGAGGGAGGGGAGAGGAAGGTGAGGGATGAGAAATTACCCAGTGGATACAATGTACACTATTTGAGTGATAGTTACAGTAAAAGCCCGGACTTCAGCACTCTGCAATCTCTCCATGTAACAAAACTGCACTGGTATCCTCTAAATCTATAAAAATAAAAAAAGTTTAAACATTACAAATAAGAGGCCAGGTGTGGTGGCTCATGCCTGTAATCCCAGCACTTTGGGAGGCTGAGGCTAGTGGATTGCTTAAGTTCAGGAGTTTGAGAGCAGCCCGGGTTACATGGCAAAACCCCATCTCTACAAAAAAATATAAAAAGATTAGCCAGGCAGGTGGTGCATGCCTGTAGTCCCAGCTACTTGGGAGCCTGAGGTGGGAGGATTTATTGTACCCAGGAGATCGATGCAGTGAGCCAAGATCACGCCACTGCACTTCAGCCTGGGCAACAGAGGGAGACCCTGTCTCAAAAAATAAAAATAAAAGTAAAAAAACTCAACCTTACCTTATTCTTAAGTGTCCATTGCTGTGTGGCTTTGGGGTGGCTGTGCCTCCTGGGGTAAAAATGTACCAGCATTTTTCTGCAAGGAATGAGGAATCGATAGGGTTTGGAGAAACGGAATCTCTATGAAGGTGTTTACTTACAACGCAAGAGGACATGGGGAAAACCACAAGTCATTTTATTTTGGTTTCTTCAACAATGAAGGACTTCCTCTCTTTGAGGAAGGTGGCGCTTTCTGTGTGTGTGTGTGTGTGTGTGTGTCTGTGTGTGTGTGTCTCTCTGTGTGTGTGTGTCTGTGTGTCTGTGTCTGTGTGTCTGTGTGTGTGTGTGTCTGTGTGTGAGTGTGTGTGTCTGTGTGTGTGTGTGTCTGTGTGTGTGTGTCTCTGTGTGTGTGTGTGTCTGTGTGTGTCTCTGTGTGTGTGTGTGTGTGTGTCTGTGTGTGTGTGTGTCTGTGTGTGTGTGCACACACACACACGCTCATTCAGCATTTACAGTCCTGGAATGTTATTCTGACTACTCATAGCGACTCCACTTCCGGCCCACCCAAACAGTCGTCTGTTATGGAAAATATGCCTGCCTCTGAAATATCTACCGGTGGCCCCAGAGTGCCACACAGGCATTTCTTATAAATACTCAACCTTCTGCTCAAGTCTCCAGGGCTCCCTTTTCTCTTTGGGTAGCAGGGTGAGTGTCCATGATTTGCTGACGCTGCAAGCTCCCCCATGTCCAGCTGCTCTGTGATATTTATCTTCCACCCCTAATAATTAACCTCATCCTCTTCTCAAAATGTAAGCACCAGGCAGCTTTAGAAAGATGGTGCAGATTTGCAGATTGCAGGCTTCAACATGCAGGACCTTGTCGAGTGCGTTCAGAGGCTGGTTTGATTGAAGGAGATTTTTGATGGCGCAGTGATCCAGGGCAGCTACAGAGGTACCACTGGAAGGTGGAAAGCCACCGTGGAACAAAAGTCTCTGCAGGAATCAGCTGAGTGGCCTTGAATTAGAAAGGGATGTGGGGCAGATATAAGGAGTTGACACTGAATTTGCACAATGCTGCCTTGTGTGTTTTCTTGCCTGTCTCCACGACCCCTCTCGAAAGCCACTTGGAAATACCGGACGCATAAGCTTGGCATGGATTTAACATCATGCTAGCTGGCAGAACTCAGTGATCCCAGAGCTAAGCCAAAGGGGTAATAAATGAAAGACATGCTATGTTGGAAAGAGCTGCAGGGGGAAGTAGATTTATCAATGCGAGGGATGTCTGTAGGCAATAGTGGACATTGTCAGCTCCCCCCATTCCCCAGACAGACTGGGACAGGAAGAGTAAGCTCATTATTAGATCTGTAATTCATCTCGGGGGTTTTACTGCTACTCCAGCAAGCTGTAAGTGACAAGGATAATTTCTCTTTCGGCACAAACAGTTCTATTACAAATGTGATCTCTCTGGGCTGCCAGTATCAGCCCACTGCCAATGGCACGAATGAAAGACCTAGTAAAAAGAAAGTTGTCTCTGTAAAATGTTGGCACTGCAGAGACTGGGGGTTAAAAAGTTTGAAAAGGGGCAGCTCACGCACTCTTTCTTTACTGCTCAGAAGGTATTATGGTAATATTTGTGACTGCAGAGTCTGTCTACGTGTTTATTTGGTGGAAAATAAGACAACTCAATTGATTATTTAATTTATCCATTTGTTTTCATGAAACAGACTCTGTTTGGTACAAAAGCATCACAATGAATAAAAGAAGAAAATATACAGTGTATCCTGAAAGCCTGAGTTCAGGCGCAGAGATGAACTTGGCTGTTACATCTCAAGAGGAGCTTCCATCCTGAAAAGGAAAGTGCTCTGATGCAAAGACCCTGTTACTTCAATGCTGTGCTTTTAGACAAGTTGGGAAGGGAACTGTGAGTACGACAGGCCCCACATCTCCCAAAGCTACCACAGAATCTGATATTTTGAATGAGGACAAGGAGTCTTTGTTCTTATAGAACTAGTCTGTTTGCAGTTTGCAGGACTCTGCGATGCTAAACAGACATAAAAATCACACAAACTGGCTAGGCACAGTGGTCGGTTCATGCCTGTAATCCCAATAGTTTTGGAAGCCAAGGTGGGAGGATCCCTTGAACCTAGGAGTTCAAGACCAGCTTGGGCAACATAGCAAGGCCCTATCTCTACAAAAAAACAAAAAAAATTATCCAGGTGTGGTGGCACATGCCTGTGGTCCTAGTTACTTGGGAGGCTGAGGTGGAAGGATTGCTTGAGCCCAGGAGTTCAAGACCAGCCTGGGCAACATAGTGAGACTTCGTCTCTATTTTTTTCATGAAAATGAAAAAAAAAAAGATATACATTCTATTTGGGAGACTGAGGTGGGAGGATTGCTTTGGTTCAGAAGGTCGACAGTGCAGTGAGCTATGATCACGCCACTGCACTTCAGCCTGGGTGGCAGAGCAAGACCCTGTCTTGAAGAAAGAAGGAGGAGGAGGAAGAAGAGGAGGAGGAGGAGGAAGAGGAAGGAGGAGGAGGAGGAGGAAGAGGAAGGAGAAGGAGGAGGAGGAGGAGAAATCTCATAAACAGATCCAATTAGTACATCTGCTAAAGTAAAGATTTGTTCTACTGTGCAGAGTCCACTCTGTGTATCTGTCATATTGGAAAACATACTGCATTGGGAAAAATATTAAAATTTGATCTTCTCAGACTTGTTAGGTAATTATAGAAGCTTCTCAATCCTTCTTATGTTGTTCTTTCTTTCCTTTTTCCTTCCTCGTCTTCATCATCATTTCGGACCTCCTAAATTATGCACGAAGCACCCTCATGAGTCAGGGTCCAAGCTGAGATGCTCTATCTGCATCTCTCAAAACCCCAAGTGTATGCATCCAAAGCTAATTGATGAGTGCTTTATTTCTTCAGGAATCAGTTCAATTGGTTTCTACCCATTGGTATTAACTACATGACTTTTGGAGAGAAACTATCGAGTCTAGACATGGAAGTGTTGAAGTTAGAGTAACCATAAGAGAATTATTTATTTCACTAACATTTGTTGAACATATACTGTGTGCCAGGCAAGGTGCAAAGCCACATCTCTGCTTTCATGAAGCTAACACTCTTTTGAGGAGAGGCAGACAGTAAACAAAGAATCTATGTAGAAAACCACAGATGTTATGGGAGTTATAAAATAAATAAATGGAGGAATCAGAAAGAGAAGCTGTCCTGCCACGTGGGTCCCATAGGAAGGTGTCTCTAAGAAGGTGATATTTGAGCTGGTCTTTGAAGGCTGAGAATCAGGTAAACACGACAAGAGCAGTTGAAATGACTCCAGGGAGAGGAACCTGCAAGAGCAGAGAACCAGAGTTTGAAAAGCAGTTGACCTGTCGGCCAATTACATTACAGGCACAAGGAGCAGCCGCATTTTGGGAGCAGAAGCCTGAAAATGCAGAAACTCGTTGGATATCCAAGGAGTTTGAATTAATTATATTCAAGTGCAGAGGAAGGCCAAAGAAAAAGATAAAACATGTTGGGATGACAGTTCTGGAATTCAGGAGATGAGTCAGGCTTGAAAATAGAACGAATAAGTATTCAACAAATACTTGTACATGCATGTTTATGGCAGCGTGATTCACAAAGTCTACAATGTGGAAATAATCAAAATGTCCATCAACCAGTGAGAATAAATAAATAAAATGTGGTACATCCATACAGTGGGGTATCATTCAGCTATGAGGATAAATAAAGTAATGATATATGCAATGACAGAGATGAGCCTTGAGAACATTATACTGTAGGTGAAAGAAGCCAGACACAGGTCACATACTCTATGATTTCGTTTATATGAAATGTACAGATAGAGAAATCCACAGAGACAGAAAGCAGATTTTTTATTGCTTTCCCTGCAGGGAGTGGCTGCTGCAGGGAAGCAGGATGAAGCGTAACTGCTTGACAGATTTCCATTTGGAGTGATGAAAATATTTTGATCTATCGCTTCTAGGCCTTTTGGCTAAGATCAAGTGAAAATGTTTTGAACTGAATAGAGATGATGGTTGTACAACCTTGCAAAGTCTTAAACATAACCGAATCGTACCCTTAAAATGGTGAGCTTTTTGGTGAATTTTGGCTCAGTTAAAGAAATATGTAACCTTAGATGTTCTCAACATTATTCAGCAGGTTCAATAAGTAATTTTGGTTTAAGGAGGAAAAATGCTAATCACAAATAGACTTTATGATTAATGACAAACTCCATGGAAATTAGTGAAAGAGAGAGAGAGGGAGAGTCAGTGGAAATCTATTAAGCCGTTGATGTTTCATATACATTATTTCACTTAATTCTCATTGTCTGCCAGTATGATTCTTATCCATTGTCTGCATAAGATCCTTAAAGAAAACTCTCATACTGACAATGAAAAATCTTTGTGGAGCTATTTATAGTGAAAAGGGTCTTTCCTGACTTTTCAAAGTGTGTTCTACCAGCAGCTGCAGACGCCTCCAATTTATAGGACAGTCCCCAGTGACTTTTTGTTCACCATATCTCAATATCCTAGCTCCTATACTGACTCTTTCTTATTTATATGGATTGGGAAAAAAATATGAGGATGAAGAGTAATTCTATCATATGAGGTTAGCTTCCCACGTTATAAATGCAGTGGTAAATTAGAAAACATGGAATAGAGAGAATGCTAGCTTGAATATTTCAGGTTTCCATTCTCAGTGCTCTGACAAAACAGAGTGAGAAAACCTGGGGGCCTCGCTTTGTCCCAAGCTGTGTGACATTGCAAAATTGTATCCGTCTGTGACATTGCAAAATTATTTCAGATTTCAGGAATTGGTTTTGTAGCCTTTAAAACAAGGGGGGTGGCTTATCAGCAGTTCCTAGCCTTTAAAACAAGGGGGGTGGCTTATCAGCAGTTCCTAGCCTTTAAAACAAGGGGGGTGGCTTATCAGCAGTTCCTAGCCTTTAAAACAAGGGGGGTGGCTTATCAGCAGTTCCTAGCCTTTAGAAGGTGATCAGCCTCTCTGAGAACCTAATGAAAGCCAGACCCTTCTTCCCGGAAAGTACACAACACACACACATATGCGTGTACACACACACACACACACACACACACACACGCACAGGGAGATAGTGCCCTTATCATGATCTTTTTAGTGCTATTTCTTTTGCGTTTTTGTGCTTTTTGTCCGTGACTTTTACTGTTTAAAGTGGACCCTGGCTGGGTGCGGTGGCTCATGCCTATAATTCCAGCACTTTGGGAGGCTGAGGCAGGAGGATCTCTTGAAGCCAGGAGTTTGAGACCAGCCTGGGCCATGTATTGAGATCTTATCTCCACAAAAACTTTTTTAAAATGGGCCAGTTGTGGTGGCATGTGCCTGTAGTCTCAGCTACTTGGGAGGCTGAAGTAGGAAGATCACTTGAACCTAAGAGTTTGAGGTTCCCAGTGAGCGAGGTGACAGTGAGCTGAGGTTATAGTGAGCTATGGTCACACCACTGCACTTCAGCCTAGGTGACAGAGTGAGAACCCATCTCTGGAAATAAATAAATAAATAAAATGAAAATAAAATGGCTTCCAAGCATAGTGCCGAGTGTTGTCCAGTCTTCCTAAGTACAAGAAAGAAAGCTATGATGTGCCTTACACAGAAAATACTTTTGTTAGGGAAGCTTCATTCAGGCATGAATTATAGCACTGTTGGCCATGAGTTTCAGGGTTCAATATTCATTAATTCAGTGTTTATGGTGATTTTAAGCACCTCAAAATGAGTGTATATTTACAATTGCAAACTATGAAACCAGCCTAAATACCCATCAAACAATGAGTGGATAAAGGAAATGTGAGATATATATGGAATACTACTCAGCAATACTACTCACCCATAAAAAGGAACAAAATTATGTCATTTGCAGCAGCCCGGATGGAACTGGAGAGCATTATTCTAAGTGAAGTAACTCAGGAATGGAAAACCAAACATCGTATGTTCTCACTCGTAAGTGGGAGCTAAGCTAAGAGGATGCAAAGGCATAAGAATGATACAGTGGACTTTGGGGACTGAGGGAAAGGGTGGGAGAGGGGTGAGGGATAAAAGACTACACACTGGGTACAGTGGACACTGCTCGGGTGATGGGTGCATCAAAATCTCAAAAATCACCACTAAAGAACTTATTCACGTAATCAAACACCACCAGTTCCCCAAAAATCTACTGAGCTAAAAAAAAAATAAATTTTTTAGAAAATGAGTGAATGATATATAGAAATATATCAAATATGTATCACAACAACACATAACCGTGAAATGTATAACACAAAAATAAGTGTGATATATATCCAACATGTTTATTTTAGATATAAAAATGTATATAAGTATTTATTTTATAGATCTAAAAAATATTTTATATAATAAAATATATAATATAAATATTTATATAACTATTTTATATTATATAATGATATATATTATACATATACAATTATTTTCTATTATATAATAAAATATATATTTTGTATGCATCTTATATATACAATAAAGATATAAAATATACATTATTATATATTTATATATAATAAACATATATTGGATATGTGAAGGCACAAGAATGACACAATAGACTTTGGGAACTCAGGGGGAAAGGGTGGGAAAGGCATGAGGGATAAAAGGCTACAAATTGGGTTCAGTGTATACTGCTCAGGTGATGGGTGCACCAAAATCTCACAGATCACAACTAAAGAGCTTCCTCGTGGAACCAAATACCACTTGTTCACTAAAAACCTATAGAAATAAAAAAGTAAAAAAAAAAAAAGAAAAGTAAACGTTTTGTGTGTCTGGGTCTTTGTCTCCTAAGCCAGCCTGTAAACTCTCAAAAGACAGAGATCGTGTATATGTCTGCATGTGTGTATTTGTGTGTTTTCTTGTCCCTTACAATGCCTTTACAATCTTCTACAGTCTTACATCACTTTTTATAATCTTTCTGTATTTAAGAGCCAATAATCTAATGTCACAGTGACCAGAGAATGTTACTCCAATAGAACACTGAAAACTTGCTTTAACTATATGATGTGCTTCTTCAGTGTTTTTTTTAATACAATTCTATGTTTTTTGTTTATTTGTTTGTTTGTTTGTTTTTGAGACGGAGTTTCGCTCTGTCACCCAGGCTGGAATGCAGTGGCAAGATCTCGGCTCACTGAAACCTCCACCTCCCAGGTTCAAGCAATTCTCCTGCCTCAGCCTCCTCGGTAGCTGGGACTGCAGACACCCGCCACCACACTCGGCTAATTTTTTGTATTTTTTAGTAGAGACGGGGTTTCACTGTGTTAGCCAGGATGGTCTCGATCTCCTGACCGCCTTGGTCTCCCAAAGTGCTGGGATTACAGGCATGAGCCACTGTGCCTGGCCAATTCTATGGTTTTTTTGTAAAAAAAAAAAAAAAACATATATATATATATTGACCTATTATATGTTTGGATACCTCAGCGTCTTTTACAGATCATCAAGAATATTGACTCTATTTTCCACTGCCCTGAGACAACATGTCATGAAATAGGAGAACTTGAACAAATATTTAATTTTTTTTCCTCTATTGAATAGGGCTGAGAGGTGTGTCTATTTTACATAATTGTTGGGAGTAGTTGGGAATATTTTTTTAACTTCCGCTAAATTAGGAGAAAAGGTTATGGCAAGGTTATCAGCTAGGAGGACAGAAGAATGTCAATAAAGATTTTCACACTGAAGTGTATAGGCTTAGACTATCTAAGAGAACACGATTCACTGCTGAGGCCCAACCCTGTGTTTCCCCTTCTTCTACCCTTCTTTCCTCGACCTTGCCTTTGCCCTAGAAATCACACTCTCCTTGCATTACACTTTAATGAGTAGCTGTCTCTGTCTCCTAGCCTGCAGATACATATGCAGATCTCCCCTTGAGCCTGGTGACAAAGCTGTCTTCTAGTTTTTGGGTCTCTGTTGATTGACCCACATTAGCAAGACTGGCGTATTGAACAGAGAACTACATAGGGGTATGTGGGGTTTGGGAGTAAGTATGTTATTGGTGGAAAGAGCATGCCCACATTTTTACTATGAGTAGTACAGAGTGAGTTTCCAGGGATAAAACATTTCTTTTTGAACATGGATCAAAAATATTTTTGCAAGATATGGAACTAATCTAAGTGTCCATCAATTAATAAGTGGATAAGAAAATGTGGTATATATACACCATGGAATACTACTCAGCCATAAAAGGGAATGAAATAATGTCTTCTGCAGCAACTTGGATGGAGCTGGAGGCCATTATTCTAAGTGAAGTAACTCAAAAATGGAAAACCAAACATTGTATGTTCTCACTTACGGGTGGGAGCTAAGCTATGAGGATGCAAAGGCATAAGAATGATATAATGGACTTTGGGGACTCAGGGAAGTGGGAAGGCTGGGAGTGGGGTGAGGGATAAAAGACTACCTACTGGGCACAGTGTACACTGCTTGGGTGGTGAGTGCACCAAAATCTCAGAAATCACCACTAATGAACTCAACATGTAACCAAAAAACCACCTGTACTCCCCACGACTATTAAAATAAAAATAAAAAGTATTTAAAAAATATTTTTGCACATTTTGAGTACCAAGCACTAATTTATTTATTTATTTTTGTAGTAGTTTATTTTACTTATTATTCATTTTATTTCCATAGGTTTTTGGGGAACAAGTGGTGTTTGGTTACATGAATAAGTTCTTTCATGGTGATTTCTGAGATTTTGGTACATGTTTATAATAGCACAATTCACAATTGCAAAAATATGAAACCAACCCAAATGTCCATCAATCAATCAGTGAATAAATAAATTGTGGTATATATATATATATATATATATATGTATATATATATATATATATATATATATATATATACACACCATGGAATACTACTCAGCCATAAAAAGAAATGAAAGAATGGCATTCGCTGCAACCTGGATGGAATTGGAGATCATTATTCCGAGTGAAGTAACTCAGGAATAGAAAACCAAACATCGTAAGTTCTCAGTCATAAGTGGGAGCTAAGCAATGAGGATGCAAATGCGTAAGAATGATACAGTGAACTTTGGGGACTTGAGGGAAAGGGTGGGAGGGGGTGAGGGATGAAAGATCACAAATTGGGTACAGTGTATACTGCTTGGGTGATGGATGCACCAAACACTAATTTTAAAACAAATGGCACATACCGGTAGAAAGTTTTAGTTTTGCAAGACGAAAACAAGTTTTGAAGATGGATAGTGACGGTTGCACAATAATGCGAATGTATTTAACACTACTTCAGGGTACACTTAAAAATGGTGAAGGTGATAACTTTCGTGTTAGATGTATTTTGACCCAATTTTTAAAACATACAGTACCAAAAAAATGATTATTTCCTCCTCTCAGGGTAATGGTAGACATACGTCAATGCATACATTTTACTCTAAAGTCGCTTGCAAGATGGCTTGCTAAATGATTTCAAGTCCCTCCTGCTGGTTCAACGAGAAGCAAAGAAAATAACCACGTGCCTATATCAGAGTAGAGGAGATGCAGACTGTAGCTGATTGATATCACAGGCCATGCCAAGGAGAAGGCCACACCTAGACCTCATTTACCCATTTACCTGTCACCATGGATGTTCTATTAAAGAGACCTTAGCAGAAATCCATTCTTTTTTTTTTTTTTTGAGATGGAGTCTCGCTCTGTTGCCCAGGCTGGAGTGCAGTGGCGCTATCTTGGCTCACTGCAAGCTCCGCCTCCCAGGTTCACACCATTCTCCTGCCTCATCCTCCCAAGTAGCTGGGACTACAGGCGCCTGCCACCACGCCTGGCTAATTTTTTGTCTTTTTAGTAGAGACGAGGTTTCACCGTGTTAGCCAGGATGGTCTTGATCTCCTGACCTCGTGATCCACCCGCCTCAGCCTCCCAAAGTGCTGGGATTACAGGCGTGAGCCACAGTGCCTGGCCAGAAATCCATTCTTAAAAACTATGTTCATTTCTTTTTACCTAGCAGTTTAAGTCAAAGGAACACGCTTTCTCAAAGGGAAGGCTTTAAGATATGTGACCCCAGTCAAGCAAGTCTTGGATATATTACTAACAATTGCATCGGCCAATGTGGATGGAGCCCTCTGAATGTAGATGGGAGTCTTGGGAGTTTGAGGTCTAAGTATTTTTATTTAATCTGCACCATCAGTATTGGTAACGGTCCATTGTTATCTCTGTTTTACAGCCTAGGTGTCTGGTACTAGCCACTGGTCACCCAGTTAGAAAATGTGCATTCAGGATTCAAACCCAATTAGCTTGCCACAAGTGCCTAAAAACTCTTGCCAGCTTCCTGGTCTCTGCACAGGTGAAAAACAGCCATTTCTTGGTGTCTTCACAGGATGCATTATCACACTCTTCTTCCTCATATATTAGATGATTTCACACATGTGCAACCTGGAGTTAAGTATTTTTGAGCCCTTCTTATGTATTTCTGTCTTTATCACATTACATTTAAATCAATCCAATACATATGTATTGACTTAAAACACATCACTGTGCATGTCAAGGCTATAGACCTGTAGACAACACTGTTACTGCCTGCACGGACTACACTTTGTGGAGGGAAATGAAGCTACTGCAGACAAAGATACACAGGTAATGGAAACAAAGGGAGTTTGGGGAGTTGTCTTCCTTCATCGGGGCTGCTATAACAAAACACCATAGACTCGAGGCTTCTCAACAACAGGCATTTATGTCTCACAGTTCTGGGAGCTGGAAGTCCAAGATCAAAGCGTGTCAGATGCAATAATCTGGTGATAACCTGCTTCCTGATTCATAGACGGTGCTTTCTTGCTGTGTCCTCACACGGTGGAAGGGGCAAGGGAGCTCTCTGGGGTCCCTTTTATAAGGGCACTGATCCCATTCATGAGGCTACACCCTCACGACCTCATTATCTCTCAAAGGCTCCACCTCCCAACACCATCACCTTGGGTGTTAAGATTTTCACACAGAAATTTTGGAGGAACACAAACATTCACACCATAGCAGAAGAACAACACAAAAAATTAATGAGTCTGGGTGCAGTGGCTCACACCTGTAATCCCAGCACTTTGGGAGGCTGAAGTGGGCAGATCGCTTGAGGTCAGGAGTTCAAGACCAGCCTCATTAACATGGTGAAACCCCATCTCTACTAAAAATACAAAACTTAGCTGGGCGTGGTGGCACGTGCCTGTGGTCTCAGCTACTCAGGAGGCTGAGCAGGAGAATCACTTGAGCCCGGGAGGCGGAGGTTACAATGAGCCAAGATCCAGCCACTACACTCCAGCCTGAGCAACAAAGCGAGACACCAAAAACAAACAAACAAACAAAAAAGGCTGGGCACGGTGGCTCACACCTGTAATCCCAGCACTTTGGGAGGCCAAGGCGGTTGGATCATGAGGTCAGGAGATTGAGACCATCCTGGCCAACATGGTGAAACCCCATTTATACTAAAAATACAAAAATTAGCCGGGCGTGGTGGCGCACACCTCTAGTCCCAGCTACTCAGGAGGCTGAGGCAGGAAAATCACTTGAATCCGGGAGATGGAGATTGCAGTCAGCTGAGATCTTGCCACTGCACTCCAGCCTAGGCGACAGAGTGAGACTCTGTCTCAAAAAGAAAAAAAAAAAGTGAATAAATCATATAGAAAGAAAAAGGAGAGGAGGTGTTAATTCAGTTAAAGGAACTTGGTGAGGTTTCAGGAACAAAATGACTTTTGAGCTGGGACTTCCAATGTGTGGGCATTCAGCATATAGAGATGGGGCCAGGGAGGAAAATGAGAGTGAGGTCAGAGAGGATGGGAGGAGATAAGAAAAGCAAAAGGATAGAACCAAAAGGAAAAGCAGAATTGAGTCTAGGGGAGAAGGGAGCTGGAAAAGCAGAGACCATTGACCTCTCTATAACTTTGTTAATGAATCTTTGTGTTTGTCTGGCCTGGGATCAAGTTCCAGAGCAACCACTTTCAAGCTTGGGCAACTTTCTCAATTCGTCTTAAGTCTCATCTTTTATTTATTTTTGTTGTTTGTTTTTACAGTTGTTTGCGCAAAAATAGCAACTATTCAGAGTAGTGTGCATGAAGTAAACTCAAAAAAAGCCATGCTTTAAAAAAAAATGCTCATTAGAAAATAAACAAATACAACAAAAATTTGAAGGCATGGAGTTGACTAATGGTCTAGAGAGTTAGCCATGTGTAATTATAAAAGTTTACAGACCTGACATTTATGAATATTCTGTTTGTTTTCTAAGTATAGTTGATTTTCATTATTTATAAATTTTGTCTTTCTGAACTTGCCTGCTCACTAAAACTTCATAACCTCGAAATCAATACAGCACTTCTGCAGTCATTTGCAGACACACACACAAAGCTGGAAAAAATGTAAATTGCTCAAAGTGCACATTCCCAGCTACAGTGGAACAAGGCCATGCCCTACCTTCTTGTTTCAGCTCTCATACTTTAAACAAGTGGAATTATTGCGGTCCATTGAGTACCATGTGTTTTGCATGTTTGTGCTTTTTGTTGGTGATTTTGCTGTTTAAAATGGCCTGAAGAACAGAGCTGAAGTGCTTTCTGGGGTCCCTAGTACAAAAGGACTGCAATGTGCCTCACAGAGAAAGAGTCATGGTGCTGCTGGACATGAGTTCAGTGTGAAGGAGTCAACAATATCTACTCAGAAACATTTTCTTAAACAGAAACATGCATAAAACAAGATTATGTATTGACTAGTTGATGAGAATGTTGTGACCAGACATCATAGAAACCTAATCTTGTGTTTCCCCTAGGAGCAATAGTTTACAATTTGCTAATCCAGTGTTTATGGTGACTTTGTAGAACACAACTATCACAAATACAGAGAATTGAAGGTAATTTCAATTTTTATTTCTGCTGAATGGTTACCTCAATAAACCCAGGAGCCTGTTGGGTTTTCTCATTGCTGCATTGCTGATGACTGTTCCAATGCTGGGCTAATAACAGGCATTTGATTAACATTAGATTTATACATCAGGTGAGTAAGGAGCAGACTGGCTTCATTAATACCACATAGTCACCATGCAAAAGGTGTCACATTTATTAGGGAAGTGTGACACTGGCATGGAGAAATAAAATGAATAAAATTCCTGTAGTAAATCATGGCTAAACATAACGTAAAAACAGTCATTGTGGAACAGAAATTATAATTAGTTCTCCAACATCCAGCTCAATGACACTCTAGGAAGGCAATCACATTACTAATATTGATTTTGACCAATTGTCTGTTCCAGTCATTAAAATGAATGACAACCACAAAACCTAAAATATGCATACACCTCTTGTGTTATTTTTCTGTGGCTGTTGTAACAAATTGCTGCAATCTGGGTGGATTGTGGAATAAGCCCAAATGCCATCAATCAACAGGTTGGTAAAGAAACTATGATATATATGTATACACACACACACACACACCCACACATCATGGAATACTACTCAGCCATAAAAATGAATAAATTAATGGCATTTGCAGCAACCTAGGTGGGAATGGAGACTATTATTCTAAATGAAGTCACTCAGGAATGGAAAACCGAACATCAAATGTTCTCACTCATAAGTAGGAGCTAAGCTATGAAGATGCAAAGGCATAAGAATGATACAATGGACATTGGGAACTTGTTGGAAAGGGCAGGATGGGGGTGAGGGAAAAAAGATTACAAATTGGATTCAGTGGATTGCTCTGGTGATGGGTAAACCAAAATCTCACAAATCACCACTAAAGAATTTATGTAACCAGATAAGACCTGTTCCCCCAAAACCTATGGAAATGAAAAAAAAATTTTTTTAAAGATAGCAAGAATTTGTTCTCTCAAACTTCTGGAAGCCAGAAGCCCAAAATGAAGGTGTGAGCAGCAACACACCTTCTCTGGAAACTCAAAGAGTGAATCCATTCTTTGCTTCTTCTGGCTTCTGGTGCCTTTTGATGTTCTGTCTTGCAGCCACATCACTCCAACATCTACCTCCATGGTCACATCACCTCCTCTTCTTCTGTCTCTCTTGCCCTTTGTGCATATTTTATTTAAGCCACCCGGTTTATAGCATTTGGTTATAGCATTAGAGGTAGGTCTGCCCAAATAATCCAGGATGACATCCTCATCTCAAGACTTTTAGCTTAATTACATCTACAAAGACCCTAATGCTATAGAAGGTCACATTCATGGTGTCTTAGTTCAGGATCCTATAATAAAATGCCTTAAGCTGGGTGGCTTGAGCAACAAATGTTACTTCCCACAGTTCTGGAGCCTGGGAAGATGAAGATGCTGGCAGATCTGGTGTCTACTGAGGACCTCCTTCCTCCTTCCTGGTCTGCAGATGGTGCCATGACTTTGTACCTTCACATGGAGAAGAGAGGGAGCTCTGAGTCTCTTTCTCTTCTTACAAAGACACTAATCCCATCATGCAGGTGCCACCCTCATTATCTCATCTAAACCTACATACCTCCCAAAGGCCCCACCTACTAAGACCATCCCATTGGGGATTAGGGTTTCCACATATGGATTTGGGGAGGATGTGCTTTATTAGTTCATTCTTAAGCTGCTAATAAAGACACTCCTGATACTAGGTCATTTATAAAGTAAAAAGGTGAATTGACTCACAGTTCCACATGGCTGGTGAGGCCTCACAATCATGGCAGAAGGCAAGGAGGAGCAAAGCCATGTCTTTTCTTACATGGCAGCAGGCAAGAGGGCTTGTGCAGGGGAGCTCCCATTTATAAAGCCATCAGATCTCTTGGGACTTACAACTATGAGAACAGTATGAGGGAAACTGCCTCCATGATTCAATTATCTCCACCTGGCCCCACCCTTGACATGTGAGAATTATTACAATTCAAGGTGAGATTTGGGTGGGGACACTGCCCAACCATATCACACGCATTCCATGACTTAGACCAGGGATTGGAACATGTAGTCCGTAATTTAGGCCAGGGATAAAACACAGACTTTCATTCTGAAGGCCATGTAACTTTCTACACTTCTATACAGAGAACCATCAAATTAGAAGAAAGCAGCAAACGCCATTGTGATTTTACACAACAGTAGAGAGAACAGCCACATAAATGCAAAGTAAAACAAAGTAGATCTGAAATCTTCTGGTTGGCAACTTGGGAGTATTCAGTTGCAGTGACATACCAAATTCTTATCCTTGCATGTTCCCAGAATTGAGTTAAAATGATATTAACGCTACAAAAGCTCATATAATGACTGTTTGTGACAGCGAAAAAGAATATGCTAATGTAAAACTTTGCATTAAGTTGAAATGCTATGGAAAACACATGGGGAATTCTTCTTATCATCTGTGCTGCAGAATTGTGGCTGACAGACAGGGAACATAAATCACGACATTTTGTTCGAAGACAATAAATGCACCAACTCAACTGACACAACCTGAAGACAAGCCAAAATAACTCTAGAAGGAGAAAAAGGTAACATCTGAACATGTCCTCAGCTGAGGGAAGTACACTTGGAAAGGGCATATATTTAGCCGTTTCAAATGCTCTATTTCTGGGCAAAGCACATATTTAAATGTTTGGTTGACATGAATTAAAAGCAAATGCCCAATTTGGTACTCTATAAGGTAGCTTTCTGATGCCCTGAAGAATCTTATTTATATGACACCAAACTCATTCATTCATTGACCAATTCATTCACTTAACAGATGTTGACAATGTATTCATGGTATGCCAGTGCCATTCTGGGCACCGCTGAGAGGTGTGGATAAATAGGACATAGAACCTTCACATCCAAGGCAACTAAATCTAGATGTTGTGCTCCAGCAAAAGTGTAAGGTTCATTTTTCTTCTGTCTCCTAGGAAACGGATGAGGGCAGAATTATTACTAAGAAGGAACATTACAACCCCACCAAAGCTCATACATACACAAACACATCTGCTCACTGAACATAATACATCCAGTGAACAGTGTCCATATGAGTCAAAATTCTTCTCTCTTTCTTACCTTGGAAAAAGTTAAGACTCCTAATGTTAACTGGGCAAAGATTTGCTTCTTTCAAGCTCTGAAATTTAGATCCATGGTCATTGTTTGAATTGTGTTGTACTGTGAGCTCATAGCTGGTACTACCAATGTGTCAATCCTTAGCAAAAACTTTTATTAATAGCTATGCATGCGCTGCCTTAGCCTTCCAGTGGCCATAGGTGATTGACATTGGTAATAGGGGGATGCAAGTGATTTAAGTAGAGCTGGGGGCAATTGTTGCAGTTGCCATTGCTATTGCTGTGTGTGGTTTTAAGGCAAGGGCATTTGTTTGGGAAAAAAGTAGTGTTAATATAATTGAATTTGATACTTCTTGGTGAACTAGCCATGAATTAACAGGCTTTACACTGTAAGAAAATGAAAAGAAACATGAACAATAACACTCAAGCAGTTTAAGCATGTCTTACGAGAACATAAAAAGAGAGAGCCCAGTAAGAGTTAAGTTCTGTGGAATAGATAGAGCTCTAGACATGTGGGTTTTCTCCCAACCAAAAGTCAACAGTTCATCAAAGCACAGGGCAGCATGTAACTATTGGGAAGTACATGTATTCTGACATCAGTTAGGATGTGTCCATATGGTAGTGGGTGGCATAGTGGCCCCCAAAATATATGTCCACATCCTAACACCAGGTATAGGGGGATGGGACCTTATTTGGAAATAGGACTTTTGCAGCTGCAATTAAGTTAACAATCTATTGATGAGATTATTCTAGATTTAGAGGGGTCTCTTAAATCCATTGACAGGTGTTCCTGTAAGAGACAGAAGAGGAGACAGAGATACAGAAGAGAAGTCTGCATGGAGATGGAGGCAGGACTGGAGTGATGTGGCCACAAGCCCAGGGAAGCCTGAAGTCCCCCAGAAACTGGGAGAGGCAGGAAGGATTCTCCCCTAGAGCCTCCAAAGGGAGCACCACCCTGAGACACCTTGATTTCAGATTTCTGGTGCCCAGAAATGGCAGAGAATAAATTTCTGTTGTTTAAGACTCCCGGTCTGTGGCACTTTTGTTACAGCAGCCCCAGAAAACTCAAACACAACACTCTGTGTGTGTGCTCCTATAGTAGCTTCCATGTACCTCTCATGGGAGAGGAAGGGGATTATTCTTCCAACAAGATGGAGACTTGCGCACGTGCCTTGTAGACACAGAGGAAGCAAAAAGCACAGAACAGTACTCAGAGGCTTCGCAGACCCGTGGGAGACCCTCCTCAGTTGGTAAAACGCCACAGCAATACCTTACAATGGGCACAGAATTGTAACATAAGGAGCGATCTTCTTTTCTGAGGAGCCAAGGCTAAGAAAACTGATTCTCGCTGAAAAAGAAAGCATTTCCAATGCACACCAGACATAAATAATTCATGCAAACCAACATGAATTATTTTAGTACGTTGCTTTCATAAAGTAACTTCTTTGTCTTCATTATGTAACCCCGAAAACGTCTCAAAGACGACTCTCAGAGTTGTTAAAGCTGAAAAAGCTTAACTACGCATATAAACACTGTCATATGTCAAAGGCATTTTTCAGCTTACAAACACGCTCACTAGGGCTTTGTTCATGAGACACCAAAAACACGTTCAGTTGCACTTCACCCTGAAAACAGAATCTCTTATCCCTGAATCAGAAGGGACGTAGGCACATGAAGTCCCAGGGAGAGAAGAGGCATACATACCGTGCTGAGTTAACAAGATTTGGTACTTGTGTTTTTCACAGGAAAAGGAGGAACATGAAAGATAAGGATTTTGGCAGTCTCACTAATTTTTATATGGGACGTGGGATGGGAGATGAACTCTACCGGAGATGATTATAAATACCAGTTTGTCTTTGAAACCAGTTTTACGAATTCATGCAATGCCTTATTTCTTTCTTCTGGAGGAGTCTGTGGTCTCCTTTCATCCTCAGATTCTTGGTAGAAGGAAACTGCTCAGATGTCCTGAGCAAAATGATCAAATTCCAAAGCCCAGGGTTTAAGAAAGCAGACAGAAAGCCACAGAGAGGGGAAGTGGTTAAAGAGAGGGGAGATTCCAAAAAGACAGCCACTTAGCACAAACAATTCAAATTCCAGTGTCGTCGGTGCCAGAATCCTTTTCACTGTTGGTGATGGGATTTTGAGAAAAGCGTTTCAAATAGAAGAATTTGAGGTGTTTTAAAAATGGGTTTCAAAAGGAAGTGGAGGAGGCGTGAAAAGATTCCATTATCCAGTTAAGATCGTCAATTATCCTGCTGATCTATGTGCCGGTCTGGATACACACAGCCCTCAGGAACTTGGGCGCAAACAAAATCTACTGTGATGGTTAACACTGAGTGTCAACTGAAGTTGACTGAAGGATGCAAAGTACTGTTCCTGGGTGTGCCTGTGAGGGTGTTGCCAAAGGAGGTGAACATTTGAGTCAGTGGACTGGGAGAGGCAGACCCACCCTCAATCTGAGTGGGCACCATCTCATCAGCTGCCAGCACAGGTAGGATAAAGCAGGTAGGAGAAGATGGAAAAGCAGACTTGCTTAGTCTTCCGGCCTTCATCTTTCTCCTGTGCTAGATGCTTCCTGCCCTCGAACATCAGACTCCAAGTTCTTGGGCTTACACCAGTGGTTTGCCAGAGCCTCTCGGGCGTTCGGCCACAGACAGACAGCTGCACTGTTGGCTTCCCTACTTTTGAGGTTTTGGGACTCAGACTGGTTTCCTTGCTCCTCAGCTTGCAGAAGGCCTGTTGTGGGACTTCATTTTGTGATTGTGTGAGTCAATACTCCTTAATAAACTCCCTTTCATCTATACATCTATCCTATTAGTTCTGTCTCTGCAGCAAACCCTGACTAATCCATCTACACAGGGGTCATTTGGCCGCATCCAGGAAGAACTACCAGAGAAACCAGCCCAGGCTCAGTCAACTACAAGTCCCAGGACTGTGGAAGCCAGGGGTCTCCAGAGACAGAGCACCCCACATCTGAAAGGGCTGAGACACACAGCCCTTGGCCACTCTAGTATTCAGTGATTCCCATCGAGTATCCTGAAACTCTGATAAAACAATGTGTCTCTTCTCCTGAGTGAAACTGTTTATGGAGTTAATTTTACCAGCATCTGTTTATTTGGCTACATTGTGAATGTTAAACAGTTTTTAGAGGTTATCTGAATAGTTGGCACAGGTGAAATAAAATGAAATAAAATGTTGTGTTTCCCTCCTTGTGTGCTGGGTTAACTCTTTTGGGATATAACAGCTCTGATATGCCAGCTTTATAGATGATTGATACTGTGTGCTTGGGTCTTATTAGCAATTAATTACATCATTCATTCATTCATTCATTCATCAATTCACCCATTCAACAGACGCCTACCCAAAGGTCTTCACATGCCCAGCATTTTCCTGGTCACTGGTCACAACAACAGAGACCTTATGGATTTTACAGAGCAGTAAAAGAGAGATTCGTTTAAGAAAACCATCGAAAATTTGTACTTAAAATTTGTATAAGTTCATCAAAGGAAAATAATTGAGTTCTATGAAAAAGAAGCGCTTGGGGAGATTATTGAATAGGCAGGAGAAAGAAAGACCAGGGTGAAGGCGATGGTGGAATTGGCTTCTATTCTGGCTTGGAGGGTGCCCAAAGGACATGTCCTCTTAGCCTCACACCATTTACAGAATGTAGTGCAGCCTCTTTAATAGAGTTGCCTATTCTACCCTCCTGGAAAAGAATGCTTACCCCATTTGGCATAGCAAGTTGGACATCATCTATCCCGGACACTGCCATTTCAAAGGCGAAAGGAAGCAGGAACACTCTGAAGACCTCAACCTGAAGTGGAAGAGAATTCGGCCATTAAAGGGAAGGTCATACATTTCCCTCTGTAGGAAATGTACTCCCCAGAGATCTCCTTGGTTCTTTGCACCTTTTATTTTGAGACAGTGTTGCTCTGTCACCCAGGCTGGAGTGCAGTGGTGTGATCTCACCTCCCAGGTTCAAACAATTCTCCTGCCTCACCCTCCTGAGTAGCTGGGAATACAGGCATGCACCACCATGCCTGGCTAATTTTTGTATTTTTACTAGAGACAGGGTTTCACCATGTTGGCCAGGTTGGTCTCGAACTCCTGATCTCAACTGATCTTCTCCCATCAGCCTCCCAAAGTGCTGGGATTACAGGTGTGAGCCACCGCACCTGGACAGTTTTTTGCATCTTTGTTCAATTATCTCTGCAACTATCAACATATCGATCAATATGTATAAAAGCTCCAATCAATGTATAGATAGTCATAGAAAATAATGGAGGACATTTAATATAAGTGAAGTCATAGGAGATGCAGTTCTTTTACTGAGCAGGATATTTGCAAGATTCGTCCATATTGTAGCCTTGTGAGAACTGCATTTTTTTTTGTGGCTGTGATGTGCTTTGGATCTGTGTCCCCACCCAAATCTCATGTTGAATTGTAATCCTCAATGGGAGATGACTGGATCATGGGAGTGAATCTTTCATGAATGGTCTAACACTATCCCCCTTGGTACTGTGTAGTGAATGAGTTCTCACAAGATCTGGTTGTTTAAAAGTGTGTGGCACTACCCTGCTCTCTCTCTTGCTCCTGCCCCAGCCATGTAAGACGTTCAAGGGTTCCTGCTTCCCCTTCACCTTTTACGATGATTGAAATTTTCCTGGGGCCTCCCCAGAAGCCAAGCAGAAGCCATCATGCTTCCTGTGCAGCCTGCAGAACTGTGAGCCAATTCAACCTCTTTTCTTTATAAATTACCCAGTCTCAGATATTTCTTTATAGCAGTGGGAGAACGGCCTAATATAGGCTAAATAAGATTTCATTCTATAGATGGACCATCTTTTCTTAATTCAGTTCTCTGCTGATAGACATGTGGATGGTTTTCAGTTTTTGGCTATTGTAAATACAGCGGCTGTGTATTTGAGATGATGAAAAAGTCGGGAACTAGAGAGTGCTGATGCTTGGACAAATTTCTGGATGGACTTAATGCCATTTTAAAATGGTTCCAATAGTAAATTTGATGTTTATGTGTGTAAAAAAAAGGTGAGGAAATTGTAAACATTTGGGTTTCAGAAGGAGATAGTAAAAGACATAAGAATGAACAGACGGCGCGGTGGCTCACGCCTGTAATCCCAGCACTCTGGGAGGCCGAGGTGGGCAGATTGCCTAAGGCCAGGAGTTTGAGACCAGCCTGGCCAACATGGTGAAACCCCATCTCTACTAAAAATACAAAAATTAGCCAGGTGTGATGGCAGGTGCCTGTAATCCCAGCTACTCGGGAGGCTGAGGCAGGAGAATGGCATGAACCCGGGAGGCAGAGGTTGCAGTGAGCACACCACTGCACTCCAGCCTGGGCAACAGAGTGAGACTCTGTCTCAAAAAAAAAAAAAAAAAGAATGAACAGACAAAGAATTCCCTTGCATAATGTCAGTCTCGTCAATAACATGCTGGCCATTCTGAAAAAATAGAGAAAGAATAAATAGCTTGTAATAGCTTCCAGACAGCTAGTGCCCCAGTGCCCTATAACTCCTTCTGTCTGTCTCTGTTTCTCTCTCTCTCTCTCTCTCTCTGTCTCACATACACACTCACTGTTTCTGTCTTTTTCTCTCTTTTTTCTTTCCCTCTCTTTTTCTCTCTGTCTCTCACTGTTTCTTTCTCTCTGTTTTTCTTTCTTTCTCCCTTTCTATTTGTTTTCCTCATTCTTTCTCTCTGGCACTGACTCTGTCTCTCTCTCTTTTTCTCACACACATATGCCTTCTGACTTCTCTCTTTCTCTCTGTCTTTCTTTCTTTCTCTTGCTCTCCCTCTTTTTCTTTCTCTCTTTCTCAGTCTTTCTCTCTTTTGTCCTCAGTCTGTCTCTCTCTTTCTGTCTCTCTCTATCTTTCTCTCTGTCTCTCTTTCTCTTTCTCTGTCTCTCTTTCTCTTTCTCTTTCTCTCTTTCTTTCTCTCTCTCTGTCTTTCTCTGTCTCTGTCCTCTTCATCAGTTACATCATCCACAACATGGAGATGATTTGAAACTCCCATCTCAGCACACCCAGTCAACACCTTCCCACATAGAAACACATCCTAACTCTGAGCCTTCCCTTGATGTCCCACAGAGCTGCTCTGACCTGCCATTCATCTCATCAGTTTGATCGTCCCCCTACCCACCTCAGCTCCACCATGCTGGCCACCCAGGCTTCACTCTTCTGTCTTAGTGTGGGGACTCACTTTTCTGTGCTGCTCTTTGTTTCCGCCACCTCCAGTTTGAGGAGTCTCTGGTTTATTTTTTATTATGTAAATTTTTCATCCGACTTTAGAGCCTTAGTTAGTGCAAGCTCCTCCTAAAATGTCTCTTAATTTCCTTAAATCAGAATTCATCTCTCGCTCCTCTCCACTCCCATGGTGTCTGTTCGTGACCCCTATTACTGACCTTATAGACTTAATTCCTTATTTGTTGTATAAACACCATTTTTTCCAACTAGATTCTGAAATACTGAAAAATAGAAACACTTTTTTCTCTTCTTTGTGACCTCAGCTCTTACTATATTTTTTGAGGTTAGGTTTGAATATATGTATTTTTACATACATATATTCTGGCTTTCATGGTCTTTTTCTTGGGGGAGCAAAAAGAACAAGACAAAATTCAATTAGAAACGTGATTGAAAATGATATCGGCACTATTCACAATAGCAAAGAGTTGGAACCAACCCAAATGTCCAACAACGATAGACTGGATTAAGAAAATGTGGCACATATACACCATGGAATACTATGCAGCCATAAAAAATGATGAGTTCGTGTCCTTTGTAGGGACATGGATGAAACTGGAAAACATCATTCTCAGTAAACTATCGCAAGGACAAAAAACCAAACACCGCATGTTCTCACTCATAGGTGGGAATTGAACAATGAGAACTCATGGACACAGGAAGGGGAACATCACACTCCGGGGACTGTTGTGGGGTGGGGGGAGGGGGGAGGGACAGCATTAGGAGATACACCTAATGCTAAATGACGAGTTAATGGGTGCAGGAAATCAACATGGCACATGGATACATATGTAACAAATCTGCACATTGTGCACATGTACCCTAAAACCCTAAAGTATAATAAAAAAAAAAAAAAGAAAATGATATTTCATTGAAACTGGAACCAGAAATAAGCATGATTTCACTTCCATGAACAGCGAAAATGAAGCAACCTCTTAGCTGAATTCATCACACAGCAGAGAAGGGAAGCGTCGCCAGCCCTGCTGAGTCACACCCTGAGGAGACACAGCCATCCAGTCTTCCAGTGGGTGCCTCTGAGGGGCTGCTCAGCTCTCAGAAATCTGACAGGCCTATGTCCCTTTACTTGTCTTGAGTCACTGAAAGCATGTGAAGTTTGGATCAGACGTTGTGGAAGCAGATAAAACACTAGTGAACAGATCCAAACTTTAGCCTTTGGTAAAACCTAAACTCTGAAAATGTGTGGGTTTGTGATGAGCTGAACACTGTGTTGCTTCTTGGATTAAAATAATTATTTCATTTCATGCGTATTTTATTATTAGTCATGGGCTACATGAAAATTTGCCTCAAAATCAAAGACGGGACCAGAACCTAGGTCTATTACCCCATAATATTCCATAATGTTGAGATTTTGTTTATATGCACACCACACATATACATATATCAATATATGCACATATATGTACTATGTATACACACAGGCATATACACACACATAGGTACAATATACACACACACACATATATAAGTACTTTATACATACACATATACATATGCACACATATATGTACTGTATGCACACACACATATGTACTGATATATACACACGTGTACTATATTGCATATATACATATATGTACTATACACACATATGTACTTTATATGTAAACACATATATACACAAGTACTTTATATATACCCATATATACACATATAGTGTAGTCTATATAAGCACACACACTTACGTACACATATATGTACTTTATATACACACATATGTACTAATATATACATACATATGCTATATACACATATACAGACACATATATAGTGTTATATATGACATATCTATAGTTATACTGTGCATATAGTGCATATGTATGTATATATATAAAGTAATATATATGGGCTTATGTGTGTGTTTGCATATGTCTATGTGTGTGTATATATGCACATATGCCGTGTACATATGCACACACACATGCACCCATATGTATTACTTTATATATACATACACATAAATATGCACTATATATGCACACATATATTACTTTATATATACACATACATATGCAACATATACACACACACATATACACATACAAGTATATTTGTACCATATAACACACATATATAGACGTACATACTATATATGACACACGTATACACATATGTATCATATATACATATACATAGACGTATATGTACTATATGTACACACATAAGTAAAATATAAACACATTTATATGTACTATTTATACACACATATATATACACACACATATACATGCACCATGCTTTCTCTCTATACACACACACACACACACAACATGGAACTGTAGGGTTATATATATAGGTAAAACAGCATATATAAAAACAGTATCTATATTAAACAGTATATATATGTGTATATATGTATGTATGTGTATATATGAATGTTTCAGTAAATTTCAATTTATATCAGAATCTGTCTTTCCAAATAAAGTTCAGAAATTCTGCTCAAGAAATGTTTGTGACTATAAATAATCAAAACGGGGTCAAATTATGGTAAAGGATTTATGGGATGCATTCATATGTCATCCCAAGCTCTTAATGGGATGAAATAATGCCTTTTATAAAAGCTGCCCTTAGGAAATGAAAATTGACACAAACTTGTAATTTATAGCTTGTCCTCAACTCGTTATGGCCAGCAGATTTTCTCTGGTTATCTCTGATGTTATTCATATTCCAAATCTGCCAGATGTTTTCTCTAGTAGCAGTGGGGTAAGGAAAATGCAGGCTGGATTTGAGGACTAGCCTAGGAGCTGGGAAAAGGCCAACTTATATGAATTCAAGCTCTCCTTCTAGATATGAATGAGCTGAATGAGCTTTATTATGTTCTTATAGAATTTTTGATATTTTTTCTGACTATTCAGTGTATGGAAGTAACCTCCTATGATTAAACTTCTACCATAGACCAGAAGAATTTAATATAAAGGTTGTTTGTATTGGCTCTTATTCAAAGAGCTTATTTATTGAAATATCAAAACAATTTCCTATAAGGTTATTTTAGCTGGAAGGCAAACTCACATCTTCTACATAAGAGATGTTGTCCTAAGACTTCACCATAGAGTGAGGCTGACATTTTTCTCCAGGTATGAGACAAGATGACCTACAAGCCAAGTGGCCAAGAAAATGATTTGCTTCATTCACTCCCATGATGTCATATTTGGAGAAGAGATGCTCTAATGAACATTTCAGGTGTGTTCATATTAAGTCCTAGATAAGTTCCACTCAAAGCCCCATTCTGTGACTGACAAACGGTGGATGCTTTTCTCAGGATTCCAGTAAATAGAAAGTATGGATGGGGGTAAGGGGATGTGTCTTGAGTTCATTAGTTCATTCTGTCAATCATATGTCCAACATCCACGCACTGTCTCTCTTTTGCCCCTTGCTGAATCAGTCACAGAATCCCGACTCTTTTATTTCCTCCAGAGATGAATAAAGGACTAAGTAAAGGAATAATCAAACAAAATAATTCACACAAGACTTCTTTGTATGCATCAGGCTTTGCTGAGAAGGTTTAGAGAATGAGGGAGACAGGAAGAGCCAATCTACACAGATGGCTAAAAATTGGATATAAAATATTCTTTTCCCATAAGTTCTTTTTAGTGTCTCCATTACTGATGATTTGTCATTGGTCCCACCATTCAGGGATATCCCCAGCATCCAATTATTTGGCTTCTCTCCCCTCTTCTGCTCCCTCCTCCCAAGCAGGAGCAAAACAAAACAAACACAAAATAAAACCAGAGAGACTTCTTACTCTATTTGCACATCTGTAATCCCCACTACTCTCTACATTGTATCTTTTTAGACCTACATGGCTTCTATAACAGAGTAGCAGTGCCATCAAAGCAGCAGTGTCAACTTTGGCACTGTTGACATTTCCGGTTGCGTGATTCTCTGGTGGGGCATCCTTGTGTGCTCTATGGTGTTGAGCAGCGTCCCTGGGCTCCACCCACCACATGCCAGAACCAACCCTCCACCCAGGGAAAATGTCTTCAGGCATTGCCAGTGTCCCCTGAGGGCAAAGTGGACTGCAGTTGGAAACCATTGTGATGATAGATGGATAGATAGATAGATAGATAGATAGATAGATAGATAGATAGATAGACAGATAGATCGATAGATAGATGGTGATATGGTTTGGCTGTGTCCCCACCCAAATCTCATCTTGAATCTTAGCACCCATAATTCCCACCTGTTGTGGGAGGGACCTGGTGGGAGATAATTGAATCTTAGGGGGCAATTTACCCCATATTGTTCTCGTGATAGTGAATAAGTCTCAGGACATCTGATGTTTTAATAAGAAGAAACCCCTTTCTCTTGTTTCTCATCCTTTCTCTTGCCTTCTGCCATGTAAGACGTGCCTTTCGCCTTCCTCCATGATTGTGAGGCCTCCCCAACCACATGGAACTGTGAGTCCATTAAACTTCTTTTTCTTTATAATTTATCCAGTCTTGGGTATGTCTTTATCAGCAGTGTGAAAATGGACTAATACAGATGGATAGATAGATAATCAACAGATATATAGATAAATAGATAATAATGATGACAGATAGATGACCAAATAGATGATAGGTGGATAGATGTACAGATGATAGACAGATGACAGATAGGTGGACAAAAAGAGAGATAGATAAATAGATAACAGACAGGCACACAGAGTCTCTCATGCCAAGGCAGGGTTTTGCAGTTGAGCTGGCACCGCTGACATTTCGGAGTGGATGATTCTCTGTGGTGGGGGTGTTCTGTGCACTGTAGGGTGTCGAGCAACAATCTTGGGCTCCACCCACCAGGTGCCAGTGAGACTACTCAGTTGTGACACTGAAAAATATCTCCAGACATTGCCAAGTGTCCCCTGGCATAGAACAAAATCTCCCTACCTTGGAGACCATTGTTCCAAAACTCACAGAGCTCTTTCACTCATCGTAGATAGCATTTGTCTGACTATTCTTATTGTTTCTCAAAATTATGACCTGAATTCTCTCAATTGTTTTGATAAAATTGACGTTGTAAATGTCTTCAAGAGTCTTAGGTTCGTTTCCCATCTTAGAAACAAAATAAAGCCCGGGTGCGCTGACTCACGCCTATAATCCCAGAATTTTGGGAGGCTGAGGCGGGCGAGTCACTTGAGGTCAGGAGTTGGAGACCAGGTTGGCCAACATAGTGAAACCCTGTTTCTACCAAAAAAAATACAAAAATTAGCTGAATGTGGTGGCCCATGCCTGCAATCTCAGCTACTTGGGAGGCTGAGGCAGGAGAACCCCTTGAACCTGGAAGACAGAGGCTGCAGTGAGCTGAGATTGCACCACTGTACTCCAGCCCAGGGGAACAGAGTGAGACTCTTTCTCAAAAAACAAACACACAAACAAGAGACAAAATAAGGTGAGTCCCGCATTAAAAATGAATAGTATATATATTGGTAGACTAGCAAAAAGCAATCTCATTACAGAATGAAAAATATAAAAGGAAGATAAGCTCTTAAGTTGTCCTCTAAGGGGTGAGCCCAGGGTTTATTCTATTAGTTCCATTCTGACTATTACTAATGTTGAGTGGGTTGAGGCATTTCTCCCTTTCACCTGCTTTCCACTGAGGTGGGTGGTGTTCTTTACAGTTGGCTAGCCACATGGAGGTCTATGGCCAATAAAAGGATTAATGACAACGTGCTTAGAGCTATTACGTGCTTAAATTATTATCCCAGACCACCTAGACACCAACTCTTTCAGTGTCTCAAAGTGAAAATGAGCACATCCTTGTAAGATTCTCTGCTTTGGAACCTAAAAATTGGCTTTCAACATGGCTTCAGCCAACTCATAGGTTACATGTCATTTTGTAAGCAATTGTGCTAGGTGGAAGAACTGAGGTTGAATCCTTTATCTGTGGGACATCTCAGAATGTTTATAAATTCAGCTGTGTCTGAGGAAACCACCAAAGCATGAACTAGAGCAATGAACAAAATCAGGGATGGGTCAAACGTATAAATTCTTTTATTTTGGGAAATGCCTCTATATAGCCCTCATATTACAAAGGCAAACTGTATCTAATTTGGCCAAAAGTAAGTGAAAGAGCTCTCATGCTCCGAGGGGTGATGTGAAAGATGGCTAATGTGGAATGTGCACAAATGTCTTAAGTTCTTGGTGCTCTTCCCAACATTGTCTTCCTCTGAGTTATGTTTAGTCTGAGACATAAGATTAAAGCGTTACTTTGCCTGTATACGTCTCTGTCTTGGACATACGTGCCCCCAGGTGCTCTACATATGCCAAGGATGGGTGGGGAGGCTGAGAACTATCTGCATTCTGCCGCCAGATTAATCTTATGAAAATACCACTTTGATCACCTTGAGGTAGGAAAAGCCCTTAATCACCCTCCTCCACCAACAGGAAGAAATAAACACTACACAACCCATCATTCAAAGCCCAGTGTACTAAGGCTTCAATCACCTCTTTTGAATTATCGTCCATTTCTTTCCAAATGAATCTTTCCCCCGAAAAGTTGTCTATCATTGTTTATAAAGACTGCCTCTTGACTAGACTTGGACTTGAGAAAGAGCCAAGCTATGCAAACTCAACCTCTCCTTCTAGAGATGCATGAACTGAATGGGCTTGTATTCTTGTAAGATTTCCCCCTTTTTTCCCCTAAACTTGCAATGAATGGAAGTGAACTCTTGTGACTATCTTACCATAGCACAGCAGAATTTAATACAAAGGTTATTTGTGTTGGCTTCTCTTCAAGAGGGTTTATTTTACTGAAACGTCAAAACAATTTCCTATAAGGTTATTTCAGCTAGAAGGCAAGCCTTTGATAATATAATCACGTGGTTGTGCCTATCCAGAAGTCCCACGGCTGGGATGAGGCAAGTGGTGAGGAACTCATGTAAACAATCAGGGATCGTCAGTACAGTTCAGAAACAGAGAGGCTCTGGAGAGCCAGAGAACCTGAGTAGGAAGCTTGTTCCTATAGTTGTGAGGTCTGCAGTTGCTGAGAGTCCTGGAGACAAAACCAGGGCCAGTGCTGAGGTGTCAGCCCACCCATGTTTTAGAACAGGTGCATCATTCATCATCAAAGTATCTTCATGTGGAGGCTAAAGTAGCTCCATCTTGAATGCTAATCCACCATGTTGACTACTGATTGACCCTAGTTCCAGGCATGCCTGTAAGATTTCTATTCTATCTACTGTTCCTTGTGTAAGAGCATGTTCTTGCCATAAATCCTGCCCTTAAACAATCATCCTACACACCCCTTACTCCATGGTATATAAGTCCTGAGTTATTTGGGGGTAGTGGTGTGGAGATCCACCATCTTATCTCTCTGCCACCCAAGACACAAACATGGCTTCTGTTTTTAAGTACCTATGAAATGTTTTTTTTTTTTCTAAGAAACTAGATGTGTCAGCCTCTCTCTTTGACTTCTCAGCTTTCTTGGACTCTTGGGGAAAGGTTTGCATAGGCCTGCCCACTGCGGAATACCTCATCCCAAAATTCAAGCCAGGAGGACAAAAGATGAAGACACTATCAGAGATGAAAAACCCAACCACCAAACCAACAATCCAGTCAACCAAGAGATATCCCATCAACCCACAAACCCAGAAAGGTTTGGGTAAGACACCTGGGCTGAGAGGTGAACATTTCATGTTAAGGTCAATGACATGTAATGGCACATGTGCTGAATAATGCCAGTCCAAATGTGGGCTGCCCTCTGCTTTCAAGTCCAGACAATCCGGGGACATTACACCCATTTTCTGTCCAAAGTGAGTTGAGTTTCTCCAGGATCTAACCCTGTCACATCACCTTCATCTTCTTGTCCAAACCCCATGGTTATGAACAATCAGAACGAGCCTCATGAAGTCAATCATGGTCTCTGTAGCAGCAATAGCCCCAATCTCCTACAGACCCCCCAAAACACCTAGGATGGAGACCATGAATGCTCCTTAACTTCTTCCAGCAAGTTCAAGATATTCTGATGTGCGTGCCCATCTTGAACACATGGGCAGATGAACACCGTTAGAGCCTGGAGTTGTTTAGCCTAAAATACAGAAATTTAATCTTTACCTAGAAGATAGAACTTTGAAAATAAAAGGAGCTCTCAGGATGAACCAGGAGTCATTCCGTCATTTCTCTAAGTGAGGAATCCAACATCAATGGGGTTAATAATCACCTCTTGGTGACGTTGCTTGATCAGAGACAAGCCAGGAGAAATTCTCCAGAAATCCTGTCAGCTGAGTTCTTGCTCCTAAACAGCTCTTGGAGATCCAACTCTATTACACTATAGGGCTGGTATTTCTTGAGGGCTCTTAGGGGGAAAGCATATGTAACTGGTGTGTCGAACAAGCATGACTCATTGAGTGTAATCACAAAGCAATTTTATTTTGTCTCTTACTAGCTCTTTCAAATATATTCAGTGGGGCTTAGTGAGCAGGGAGAGTTTTGTTGGCCTCCGGAGGAAATGATAGCCAGTCCTGTAACTTTTCTTAAAGCACACAATGTCTCTCTTTCTCCTGCCTCCCTCCTTCCTTCCCTCTCTCTCCTTTTCTCCTGTCTTTCTCCATCCCTTCCTTCCTTTGTTTATCCATTTGTTCCTTTCTGTCTGGCTCTCTTTCCTTCTTTCTCTTTCTCCCTCTCCCTCTTTTCTTTCTCTCTTTCCTCCTCCTCCTCTTCCTCCTCCTCCTTCTCCTTCTTTTCTCTCTCTCTTTCTCCTTTCCTTCCTCCATTCATATCTCTCTATCTCATCTCTCTCTCTCAGTCTGCTCTCCCTCTCTTTCTCTTAATCTCTTCTCTCTTTCTCCATTTCTCCCTTCTCTCTATTTGCCATTTGTTCCTCTATCTCTCTCACCCTCTTTCCCTCTCTTTCTCTTCCTTCCTTCTCTTTCTCCCCTCTGCTTCCTGTTTTTCTTTCTCTCTCCTCGTCCTCCTTCTTTCTCTCTCCTTCCCTCCCCCCTCTTCTTTTTTTGGTCCTTTTTATATTTCTCCATTTCCCCCTTCTTATTCTCTCCTTTCCTCTTTCTTCCTCTTTCTCTCTCTTTCTGCCTCTCTGTCTCACTCTGCCTCCCTTTCATTTTTTTCCTTTCCTTTCCTCTTTTCTTTCCTCTCCTCTCCTCCCCTTCCCTTGCCTTCCTTCCCTTTCTCTCTCTTTCTTTCTCTCTTTCTCTCTCTCTTTCTCTCTCTCTTTCCTTCCTTCCTTCCCTCCCTCCCTCCTTCCTTCCTTCTTCCTCTCCCTTTCTTCCTCTCTCTTCCTTCATCCCTCTCTTTCTTCTTTCTTCTCTCTCTTCCTTCCTTTCCTTCTCTCCCTCTCTCTTCCTCCATTTTTCTCTCTCCTTCTCTCCCTCCATAAAAAGGTGTGTGTCCTCTCAGCATCTTCCACCTCCAGGTAAGAATCATTGAGTCAGAGAAGGATATTAAGAGAAGGCAGCTTTGAGCTTCTTTTCCTTCCATCCAGTAGCATAGGCTCATGTGCAGGAGGAGGGGGAGTCTGCTTGGGTCATGTGACAAGCTCTCTTTCCAGTGTAACTGGAGCAGTGATAGACAGAAGTCCTTATTTCTCCCCAAGCCCCCTGTAGACTTTGCAGTGGGTTCCTAACCCAGTGGGGAGGGGCATGCATAAATTGCTCCTTAAAGGCCTCAAAGTCATCATCTAGGAGGCCCTGAGAAGGATGCTGAGAAACAATGAACTCTGAGCTGTTTTGCAATATCAGGGTTTCTTGTGCAGCCCCATGGAGGCTGTGCAAAGTTCTGGCTGCATATTCCTGTGACCTTGCAGTTTTCAGCATCTTATGCCATGACTGGGGGTTGCAGCTGCTGGCTGTAGGTACAGCCAAAGGTACCAACATTGACACTCGCAGGCCACTGAGGACCTTAAACCATGACTCCTCTGGCTGCTGGTCTAGGTATTGTGCCTTAGAAAGGAAGGGGCTTCATTTCAGTGGCCAAAACAGAAATTTAACTGAGCCTCACTGGGCTGAAATAAGGGTGTCTGCAAGAATGGTTCTTCTGGATGCTCCATGGATGAATCTGTTTCCTTGCTTTTTCCAGCTTCTAGAGGTTGCTGTATTCTTTGGCTTGTGATGCCTTCTTTCTTCTTGCATCAGGCCAACCTCCACTCTCTCTGTCACATCTCCTCTTTCTCTTTTTCTGAATCCCTGCCTTCCTTCTATAAGAATCACTGAGACTACATTGAACCCACCCAAATAATCCGGAATAATCTCCCCATCTCAAGATTTTTAACTTGATCTCATCTGCAAAGTCTGCTTTACCATGTAAATCAACATATTCATTGGACATGGACACCTTTGGGGCCATTATTCTGTCTACCACATGGGGATTAGGATGTGGACATCTCTGGGGCCATTATTCTATTACATGGGGATTAGGATGCAGACATCTTTGGGGGCATTATTTTTTCCACCACATGAGGATTAGAATGTGGGCATCTTTGGGGGCTTTATTCTGTCTCCCACATGGGGATTAGGATGTGGACATCTGTTCACTTCTGCAGACCTGGAGGTAAAGAGTTTAACATTGCTCAAGGAGAGGTCTGGGCTTTGGAGTTGGCTAGAATTTAACCTTGCTCAAGGAGAGGTCTGGGTTTGGCATTGACTCTCAAAGTTGACGTCTAAGCCTTTGGAATGCGTGCCAAACAAAGACAGGAGTGTCTCTGTTTCTGTAGGGGTCTTGTCCACACTGGGTAGTCTAACAATGTGATTTGGAGTGAGGGTAGCCACATCCATGAGTAACGATGGGATTCACGTTCCATGGTATTGGCAGACCTCCAGTGAGACTGGAGAATGATCAGCCACATAGACAATTAATCAATCACAATGGAGCCTCGGTAAACACTCTGAACCCCAAGACTCAGGTGATATTCCCGGTGATATTCCCAATGATATGATTTGGATATGCTTCAAATCTCGTGCTGAAATGTGATTCCCAAGGTTGGCAGTGGGGCCTGGTGGGAGGTGATTGGATCCTGTGGGTGGATTTTTCATGAATAGTTTAGCACCATTCCCCTTGGTACTGTCCTTGTGGTAGTGAGTGTGTCCTCATGAGCTCTGGTCATTTAAAAGTGTGTAGCCCCTCCTCACTCTCTCATTCCTGCTTCCACCACGTGAGACACCTGCTCTCCCTTCACCCTCTGCCATGACTGAAAGTCTCCTGAGGCCTCCCAAGAAGCAGATGCCAGCATCATGCTTCCTGTACAGCCTGCAGAACTGTGAGCCAATTAAAACTCTTTTCTTTATAAGTTACCCAGACTCCATTTATTCTTTATAACAAGGCAGGAATGGACTACTACACCCAAGTTGGCAACACTTCATGCATATTGCCATACATTGATGCCTAGAAACCAACACTTCCCTGACTCCAAGGGGAGAGGATAATAGAAGCTCTGTTTGGTACTTGGCTTGGACCTCTGTCCCATGCACCTCTTCCATTGGATGACTGTGATCTGTCATCCTCTCACTATAATAAACCACAAATGTGAGTGTAACAGCTTCCAGTGAGTTCTGTGAGTCCTTCTAGGAAACTATTAAACTTGAGGGTAGTTTTGGGAACTCTTCTCAACCTGCAACTGGTGTCCGAAGTGAGAGCGGTCTTGTGAAATAGCCCCCTCCTCTGAGGGCTCACTTCCTTGCTTGTTTTACTGGCCTTAAGACATCTCTCTGCCTTGGCTGACCCAAGTAGTGTGTTCAGTCCTTCAGAAAGACAGGGGTCTAGGCAAGGTGGTTCACAGCTATAATCCCAGCACTTTGGAGGGCCAAAGCGGGAGGATCACCGGAGCCCAGGAGTTCGAGAGCAGCCTGAGCAATATAGTGAAACCCTGTCTCTACAAAAATAAAAATAAAAATATTAGCCAGGCATGATGGCACACACTTGTAGCCCCAGTTACTTGGGAGGATGAGGTGGAAGGATCACTTGAGCCCATGACTTTGAGTCTGCAGTGAGCTATGATCACACCACTGTACTCCAGCCTGGGTGACAACAGAGTGAAACCATCTCTAAGACAGAAAGAAAGAAAAAGAAGAAAAGAAAAGAAAGAAGAAAGGAGGGAGAAAGAAAGAAGAAAGGAGGGAGAAAGAAAGAGAGAAAGAGGAAAGAAAGAAAAGAAAGAAAGAAAGAAAAAAAAGAAGGAAGGAGGAAGGAGAATGAGAGGGAAGGAAGGAAGGAAGGAAGGAAGGAAGGAAGGAAGGGAAGGAGGAAAGGAAGGGAAGGAAGGAAGGAAGGAAAGGAAGGGAAGGAAGGGAAGGAAGGAAGGAAGGAAGGAAGGAAGGAAGGAAAGGAAAGGAAAGGAAGGGAAGGAAGGAAGGAAAGGAAGGGAAGGAAGGAAGGAAGGAAGGAAGGGAGGAAGGAAGGAAGGTAGGAAGGAAGGAAGGAAAGGAAGGGAAGGAAGGAAGGAAAGGAAGGGAAGGAAGGAAGGAAGGGAGGAAGGAAGGAGAAAGGGAGGGAGGAAGGAGAAAGGGAGGGAGGAAGGAGAAAGGGAGGGAGGAAAGGAAGGAAAGGAAGGAAGGAAGCAAAGAGGGGGAAGGGAGAAGCCCATCATGGTTTGTTTACAAGCACTTTGCTTTTCTACCTGTCCTGTCTGTCTTTAATGAAATAACTCTTTTGGTCGGGATCTGAGCCATGAGTACGTTGCAGTTATAGCCAAACCAAGACTTCCCTTCCACATTGTGCTGGCAGCGATCACACAGACGACTGTGAGGCCCAAGAAAGAGAGGTGAGTTACTGTCACTCTCTGTCCTTACCAGGACAGGGCCCGATACAGCCATCAGCTCTGGGGATTCAGGGAGAATGCTTTGCCAAGAGAAATCACACCTAGAATTTGGACTGGAAAGCCTGTAGACTTGTTTCTGATTCTTTGAATGTTATCATGAAAATGTGTTCTAGCCATACACAATAGAATATTAATCAGCCTTAAAAAAGAAAGAAGCTTTGACACACGCTACAATGTGGAAGAACCGTGAAAACATTAAGGTCAGTGAAAGAAACTTGTCACCAAGGACCACATATGGTATGATTCCATTTATAGGAAATGTTCAGAATAAGCAAATCCATACACAGAAAGTAGATTAGTGGCTGCCAAGGGATGTGGGATCGGGGTAATTGGAGGAATAATGCAAGGATGGCTAAAAAGTGGGGAATTTCTTGTTAAATTGATGAGAATGTTCTAAAGTTGATTGTGGTGATTGTTGCACAACTATGAATGTCCTAAAAATGATTGCGTTGTATACTTAAAATGGGAGAACTGGGCTGGATGTGGTAGCTCACACCTGTAATCCCAGTACTTTGGGAGGCTGAGGTGGGAGGATCACCTGAGTCCAGGAGTTTAAGGCCAGCTGGGGCAACATAGCAAGACCCCAACAACAGCAAAATTAGGCAAGCATGCTGGCACATGCTGGTAGTCCCAGCTTCTTGAGAGGCTGAGGTGGGAGGATCACTTAAGCCCAGGATGTTGAGGCTGCAGTGATCCATAATCGCACCACTGCCCTCCAGCCTGGGTGACAGAGTAAGACCCTATCTATAAAAAATAAAAATAAGAAATAAATGGGTGAATTCTGTGGTATGCAAATTATATCCGAAGAAAACTGTTTCAAAGAGAAAACATAATGAGTCTTCCTTCTCATCTGTCCATACTAGTTACTGAGCCCTATCTGTCTCTGGACATCAAACGCCACATCTCTCCTCCTAGGTGCTCTTACACACAGCAATTTTCTGCCTCAAACCACAAAACTGCCTAGGATAGCCAAATGTGTGCTCACTGCTCATTTATACATAATTTACACTCCATATACCTCCACGTAGAATCAAAGGATTTGACGTGGCTTATAATAAAATCACATGTGCACATGGTTGTTAAAATAAAGCCTCAAGAAACACCACAAAGCAGCTGTGAAAAAAGAGACAATTTTTTCTGGAGCCCAAAGAAAGTCTCATCATAATCTTCTAAGCCTCCTAAAACTACAAACCTGAAAGCCCTGTGATTCTTCCCATATTATTGAGGTTTACAGATGTTTTCTTGAGATGCCAAGGACCCTGTGCTTCCCATTGCAAAATGTTTAAAATTTCTGCAAAGCCGACCTGTATATTTACATGGCAAAAAGTGTTAACACCCTTTGTATCCTTCCCTGGAATAAAATCTCATTTTTCCCCCTCCAACTCCCTCTAACATATGGAATTAAATGCAAGTTCATGCAAGAAATGGAATTCCAAGTGAATCTTGGAAATTATCAATGATTCATAGTTGCAACGCATGTTAAAAGTTACTAAACGCATGCCTTCATGTCGCAGCTGTGAATCTTCTTGTTACAAAAATTATCAATGATTTATAGTTGCAATGCATCTTAAAAATTATTTAATGCATGCCTTTCATGTTGCAGCTGAAAAAAATTGATGCCAATAGAAATGGCTTTCATAAAGACAGATAGCTAACAAAATACAGAGCAGAGATACCAGCCGGGATCTACCACGCTTTTACTACATCCTTGTGAGTTATTTCAACTTGACACCAAACATTTTATAACTTGAGTGAAGACAATATTAAAAATAACGCTTAAAGAGCATTTAAAAGCAAATTCAATTATGTTATTTGTGTCCATTTATGGGGTGCAAGTGTAATTTTGTTACAGGCATAGATTGCATAGTGGTGAAGTCAGGGCTTTTAGGGCATCCATCATGTGAGTAAGGTACATGGCACCCATTAAGTTGTTTCTCATGTATCCTGTCTTCCCACTCCCTCACCGTTCTCAGCGCTGCTCATCATAGCTAACAATTTAATTTTTGTTTAATGGAGATTGTTTTGTCAGTCCCAGGCATATAATAAGAAATATTTGTCCTAATTTTGATAATATAAGGCAGTCATGGTTTAAGACCTGCTTCTTAGTTTTTTCAGCTACTATAGCAGATTATCATAAACTGAGTTGCTTATAAACAGAAACTTATTGCTTACAGTTATAGAAGCTGGGAAGTCCAAGATCAAGGCGTGGCAGATTCAGTGTCTGGTGGGGACCCACTTCTTGGCTCATAGATGGCACCTTCTTGCTGTGACGTCACATGGTGGAACGGGTGAGGGAGCTCTCTGGGGTCCCTTTTGTAAAGACACTAGTCCCACTTATGAGGCCTCCCAGAGGACTCAACCACAACACTATACTTGGCCAAGAACTTAGACTTGTCTTTTGCTGCTGAGGGTAGTACATTCGTCTGCTAAAGTTGTCTCAAAGTTTCACAGACTTGGTGGCTTAAAACTCAGAAATCTGTCTTTTTATGGTTCTGAAAGCTGGAAATCCGAGATCGAGGTGTAGGCAGAGCTGGTTGCTCTTGAAACCTCTCACCTTGGCTTGTGGACTCATCTTTTCCCTGTGTCCTCATGTGATCGGCTCTCTGTGTGTGTCTGTGTCTTCATTTCCTCTTCTTATAAGACACCAGTTCTATTGGATCAGGGCCCACTCTAGTGACCTCATTTTACCTGAAGTACCTCTTGAAAGACCCTATGTTCAAATGCAGTCATTTTAGTCATAGCGTCTTGAAACCTATATTTAAATGAGGTCCTGGGGTTTAGGCTTCAACTTATAAATTTAGCAGGGACACAAGTCAGCCCATAAGCAGTAGGTAGGGAGGTAGAGCAGTGAATAAACAGAGTTTCTGTTGCAAATTCCCCAAGAAGAAAGGTGGTGTTTGCCATTGTCCTTCTAGCTCACCACTCCTAGATTCTAGCACCTTTCTGTGGTCACGCCAACTGATGGGCTAGACAGTCACCAGTTGCGAGCTCGACAAATGCTGTACTTAGACCAGGTCTTATGATACAAAATGATAGATGACTGTGGATGTTTAAATTATTGTGTCCAACCTCTACATGGTCTCCCACAATGAAAGTGGTTCTGAGCCCTTCGAAGCTCCTGAATCCATAGCTAGACCTTCATGTAGGGATTGGCATCATCCAATCAGCTTTAGGAGAAAAGAGTGAGGTCCCTGCAGAAGAGGGACTGTTGCCTCCAATGTCTTCAGACTCAAGCTGCAACATCAGCCCTTCCCTGGGTCTCCAGCCTGCTGGTGGCTCTCATCCATTCTTCTTGACTGCTATGTAATATTTCATTGTGTGAATAGGCAATTGTAGGAAGCAGAATTCCAAGATGGCTGCCAAGACTTTGGGCCCTGGTGAGCACACACATTGTTCAGTCAAACACAAACTGGGTGTTGCTGTGATGGGATTTTGCAGACATCATTAATGTCCCAAATAGGTGGACCCTAAGAAAGGGAGCTTGACCTAATCACATGAGCCATCTAAACCTGGGCCTAGAGTCAGACACAGGGAAGTCAGACATCCAAAGTAGCAGTGAAATTCCCCTGATGACCTTGCAGACAAAAAAACTGCCACGTTGTGGAAAGGGCCATGGGGCCACTACCTGTAGAAGCTGAGAATGGCTCTGGCTAACAGCTAGAAACATGTTGGAGACACACTCCTTCAGCCTCTAGGAACTCAATTCTGCCAACAACCAGGGAGCTGAGAAGAAGGTACCCAGCTTCAGATGACACTGCAACCCTGACAACACATGATTTCAGCCTGGGGAGACCCCCCGTAGAGAACCCAGCCAGAACATGTCCAGATATCTGACCTATATCACTCTGAGATGATAAATGGGGATAGTTTCAAGCCACCAAGTTTGTAATTTGTTATGTAGCAGTAAAAAATGCACACAACCAGGGTGGCGATTCCTCAAAGATCTGGAACCAGCAATACCATTTGATCCAGCAATCTCATTACTGGGTATATACCAAAAGGAGTATAAATCGTTCTATTACAAAGATACATGTGTGCATATGTTCATTACAACACTACTCACAATAGCAAAGACATAGAATCAATCCAAATGCCCATCAATGATAGACTGGATAAAGAAAACATGGTACATATAAACCATGGAATACTATGCAGCCCTGAAAAGGAATGAGATCATGTCCTTTGCAAGGACATGGATGGAGCTGGAAGCCATTATCCTCAGCAAATGAATGCAGGAACAGAAAATCAAACATGGCATGTTCTCACTTATAAGTGGGAGAGAAACAATGAGAACACATGGACACAGGGAAGGGAACAACACACACTGGGGCCTATCAGGGGAGCAGGGGGAGGGAGAGCACCAAGAAAAATAGTTAATGCATGCTGGGCTCAATACCTAGGTGATGGGTTGATAGGTGCGGCAAACTACCATGTGACACGTTTACCTATGTAACAAACCTGTACATCCTCCACATGTACCCCAGTTCTCAAATTAAATATAAAACTTTAAAAAAGAGAAAATGCATAAAACCATAAAAAAGGCTACCAGTCTACTGGACCTATCTGACAAATCTAGTATTATAGGAAGAGCCATAGATTTTTCAAGCACTCTAAGAGTATTTTGTAAATCATGGCTTGGCGCCCAAGACTACTTTGTTCTTTCAGAATTTCAGATTTTGGATTATTATTTGATTGAATTGGGGAAAACTTGTACTATTCACCTTCCTTATGTTGTTAATTTAGAGTTGATTACGAATATAGTATATCAGTTTCTGAAGGGCATGTGGCACGTGAGATAACCTTTTTTTGTAGACATGAGATCTCATTATGCTGCCTAGGCTGGTCATAAACTCCTGCGTTCAAGCGATTCTCCCACCTCAGTCTCCCAAAGTGTTGGCATTAGAGGTGTGAGCCACTGCACTCAGCCAAGATCACTTTTGAGTTGAAATATATGAGGCTACGGAATAATTTTATTTTAGAATTATTTAGAATAATTATATAAATAAATCTAAATCTAAATAAAATATTTAGAAATATTTTCTTATTTATAACTATTATTATTATCATTATTATTATTTTGTACTTGGTAGGATTATGTTTGATTTTGCAAATGTGTTTATATCCCATACATACATTTTATAAAGGGAAAATTAACGGGAGAAAGTCAATGTTATTAAAAGAGAATACATTGATGCTATGATTCTTAATGCTTATTTTTAATAAAAGTTGCTTTTTGAACATTATTGCTGTTACGCCTTCAGCCAAAGTTGCTAAAATGTGAGAGAACACAAGGCCAGGTGCAGTGGCTCATGTCTGTAATCCCAGAACTTTGGGGAGTCAAGGCAGGAGGATCACTGGAGCCCAGGAGTTTGAGACCAGCCTGGACAACATAGTGAAACTCCATCTCCACAAAGAATTAAAGAAAAGGTTAGCTGGGGACAATGGTGTCAGCCTGTGGTCCCAGCTTCTCAGGAGCCTGATGTGGGAGGATTGCTTGAGCCCAGGAGTTCCAGGCTCCAGTGAGCTATGATTGCACCACTGCACATTACCCTGGGTGACAGAGTGAGACCCTGACTTTTAAAAGGAAAAAAAGTAAAACGTGGAAGAACACAGAAAGTCAATGGGGCCAGCTGACATGGAGTAATGCACCATCCACCACCACTAGGAAATCTCAAGATATAATCATAATATTAGCCAACAAATAGGAATTTTCACTAGCAGGATACTTCCTTCATTTCTATGTGCAGGGGTAGAGAGTATAGCCCTATGGTGTCTTCCAGTTATCAATTTTCATCTGCAATTCCATCCTTAAGTCAACGGGGAATTGCTAAAACATTTTGGAAGTGAGAACTGGCAAGAGCAAAACAGCAGTTTAGGAAGACTGATCTATGAAGATTCCATCGAATGACTTTGTGGATGGAGACACTGGAGGGCATGGGGTCTAGGTCTGTTTTGTGCTGCTATAGCAGAATACTCAAGACTTGAGTAATTGATAAAGAACAGAAATTTATTCCTTCAGTTCTAGAAGCAGGAAAGTCGAAGATCAGGGTGTTGGCATCTTGCAAGGACCTTCTTGTGGCATTCTCCCATGGTGAAAGGGAGAAGAGCAAGAGGGGAACCAAACTCACTTCCTCTCATTTATTTTATTAATCTGCTCATAAAGGTGAAGCCCTCATGACTTAAACATCTCCCAAAAGCCCCACCCCCACACTGTTGCACTGAGGATTAAGGGTTTTTTGTTTGTTTGTTTTTTGAGACACAGTCTCACTCTGTCACCCAGGTTGGAGTGCAGTGGTGTGATCTCGGCTCACTGCAGCCTCTGCCTCCTGGGTTCAAGCTGTTCTCCTGCCTCAACCACCTGAGTAGCTGAGATTACAGGTGTGAGCCACCATGCCTGGCTAGCTTTTGTATTTTTAGTAGAGACGGGGATTCACCATGTTGGCCACGCTGGCCTAGAACTCCTGACTTCAAGTGATCTGCCAGCCTCGGCCTCCCAAAGTGCTGGGATTACAGGCGTGAGCCACTGCACCCAGCCAAAAACTGCAACGACTTTTGCACCAACCAAATAGTTTTTGTTCATCTCAAAACAGACTTCGCACAATGGTTATAATTCCTAGGTTTCAGTTCATTCTCTTCCTCAGCTTCCTCCCTTAGAACTCTATGATTTTTAACCTCAATGTACTGCAGAAACTAAGTCAGAGCTACAGAGAAAACAGCACTGCATATTCTTTCAACAACTCTTCCAAGTTTCCCATGAAAAAATGACTTTATACCAAAAAAAAAAATCATCTGGGTGTTTATGAAAAAGTTGGAAGGAAACAGAGAATGAGAAGTTTGGTGAGTTTCCATTTAAGAATTTATTTCCTTTGGAATGTTACGTGTTGAGAGAAATCTCAACTCCTGTTCTTTCAAGTTAAAAGAAGGGAGATAAGAGAAGTGGGGTGAAAAAAAGGCGTTAGAGAAGATAGAGTCAGTGTCAGCCATATCTTCTTCCCCAATGGAGAAGAAAGCATCTATTTTAAAATGCATGTGCCGAAATGAGAACACAGGCCAGGTTTTGTGTTGCAACACGTTTTCTAGCAACATAGATTCTAATTAATGGTTTTAAAAAAAGTAAGCACAGAAGAAAATACAGGGGCGGTAGGAAGTCATCTTTATGTTACTCAATGTGTGGGTAGCAAAAATGTAGAATAATATATAATACTATTCTTAGATATTAAAGATGCATAACTTCACTGAGACAAGAGTATACTAACATTAAAACATGACTAAGATTTAAGCAATCATCAAACTCATTTTACGAAATAAGTTTTTGCATAATTTGATTGTTTTTTGTCATAATAAACTGAGAACGTAGTTCAAGGTTATCAGTGTGAAGTGCGGCAAATCACACACAATGACAGCAAATCCACGGCAAAGCAGAGCTCAGCTTGGACGATGATTAAAAAGGTTTTATCTAAAATGTTGATAGCATTTGCTTTTAAGTTTAGGTAAAGACACCCATTCAAGCAACAGTCTTTTCTGCAAAAAAGAAAAAGCTCATTTGTGGTGCATGAGCGTCCATCCAACCTCTCAACAGCCTTTAAAAAGAAAAAAAATCATCATCATCAAACTTCAAAGGACCTTTTCCTAATGCCAAGTAAAAGTACTGCTGGGTTGAAAAGTTGTACAACCTGGATCTGTGATTAAAAATACAAAATAATACGAATTTACAAAAAGACTGTACTCTGCCTGACCTTCAGAGTGAGTGGGATCACTTTTCAGTGTTGTTAAGTAAACACACTCATTTCCTGCTCTCCAAGTCTGTCATTTCTCTAGAAGAACCAGGACTTAATCCATAAAAATAAAAAGTACATGGATTCTGTGTAGAAGACAGATCTAATTTTGAATAGAAGTAAAATTCTCTCAAAATATCAGCACCCAAATGTCCAATACCTTAAATGTGGGTGATGTTGATTGAATGTTTGTGTCTCCCCCTTTCTGGGGCTTTCTCTCTCTCCTTCTCTCTCTTCCTCTCTCTCTGTCTCTTTCTCTCTCTTCCTCTCTCTCTCTCACTTTCTCTCTCTCCTCCCTCTCCCCTATCTCTCTCTTTCTTTCTGTCTCTCCTCCTCTCTGTCTCTCTCTCTTCCTCCCTCTCTCTCACTTTCTCTCTCTCTCCTCCCTCCCTCCCTTTCTGTCCTCCCGCCCTCTGCCATGTGAGGACACAATGAGAATGTAGCTGTCGACAAACCAGAGTTTCTTCATCAGACACCAGAGCCGCTAGCATCTCGATCTTGGACTTCTAGCCTCCAGAACCATGAACAATGAATTTCTGTGGTTTATAAGCCACCCAGTCTTTGGCAGTTTGCTATTGCAGCTGAAATCACGCTAGACAAACAGTCGTTTTTGCAACTGAGGCTTTGATTAATGACCTACTTGCATCCATTGATTCACGAATCTATCAGACCTTCTTGCGTTTCTCTCTGGACCTCGTTGCAATTCCACACTTTAGCTCCCATGGGCAGAGAGCAAAGGGTTTTGTTTCACTTTGGCTTTGATAGTGGACTACACTCATTGACAAGGTTACAGGAGAGGCCTCTAAATTAGGAAAGACAAGATGTTTGGGTGCTATTTGCCAAGGGCAGAGATGTCAGCCTGGATCTACCACACTTTTACTAAATCCTTGTGAATTATTTCTACTTGAGACAAAACATTTTCTAACTTGAGTGAAAATGATGCTTAAAGAGCATTTAAAAGCAAATTCAATTATGTTATTTGTGTCCATTTATGGGGTACAAGTGCAATTTTGTTACAGGCGTAGATTGCATAGTGGTGAAGTCAGGGCTTTTAGGGCATCCATCATGTGAGTAATGTACATGGCACCCATTAAGTCGTTTCTCATCATGCATCCCCCCTTCCTACTCCCTCTTTCTTCTCAGCACTGGTCATCATAGCTAACAATTTCATTTTTGTCTAATAGTGATTGTTTTGTCAGTCCCAGACATACAATAAAAAAAGTTTGTCCTAATTTTGATAATATGGGGCAAAGTCATGGTCTAAGACCTACTTCTTAGTTTTTTTTTTTCAGGCAGCTATAGCAGATTATCATAAACTAGGTTGCTTATCAACTGTGATGGTGAATATTAGGCGTCAAGTTGATTGGATTGCAGGACGCCTAGATAGCTGGTAAAGTATTGTTTCTGTGTGTGTCTGTGAGGGTGTTGCCAGAGGAGACTGACATTGAGTCGGTGGACTAGGAGACGAAGACCCACCCTCAGTGTGGGTGGGCACCATCCAATCAGCTGCCAGCACGGCTAAAATGAAGCAAGCAGAAGAAGTTGAAAAGAGCAGACTTGCTGAGTCTTCTGGGCTTCTTCTTTCTCCCGTACTGGATGCTTGCTGCCCTTTGGACATCAGGCTCCAGGTTCTTCAGCTTTTGGACTCTTGGACTTACACCAGTGACTTGACAGGTGGTCTCAGGCCTTTGGCCACAGACTGAAGGCTGCACTGTCAGCTTCCCTACTTTTGAGACTTTGGGACTTGGACTGAGCCACTACTGGCTTCCTACTTCCTCAGCTTGCAGATGGCCTATCGTGAAACCTCACCTTTTGATCGTGTGAGCCAATGCTCCCTCATAAACTCCCTTTCATATACACATAGATCCTATTAGGTTTGTCCCACTGGAGAATCCTGACTAATACACAAACCTACTTAGCAAAAAAAAAAAAAGTCTAGTTAAGAAAGCAGAACAGTGCATTATATAATGCAGATTACAAACGCTATTGACTGGCTTATGGTAGACTTTCCATGTTAGTGGACTTTCAATGTACTATTTTGAGGGCTTCCTGTTTTCCTGAATATCTCCAAATATAAACACATCTTCAAACAAAAGGAATCTGTATTTGCTTCTTCCTAGGTAGTTAAGGAATCAGCACTTTTCTCTGGAGTCAGTCTTCTTACTGACATTAATTCTTCGTCTACTTCATTATTTGCAGTGTGTCTGTAAACTTCATAAAGAGAGTGAATGTGTCATCTATGTGACCATTGTATTCTTGGCCCCAAGCAAAATGTCTGTGGCAGAGAAGGTTCTCCGAAAACAGATTATTACAAAAATAAACAGAAAAGCCTTATGATATCCTGGTACTCAACTGAATTTAGGAATGCTAAGCCATCCTGTAGAAAACATTAAGTGAGTCTTAAAAAAATCTGCTGTAATGGAAATCCCAAAACTTTTCTCAGTTGTCCATTATGAAAGAAACTGGTTTTCTCAACTTAATTCTCTCCCACATTATCCTGAGCTTTAGCCAGAGCTCGTATTTCATAATGATGTCAAGTCATAAAGAAGAGATTGTGTTATTACACCACCATCATCCAATTTAAACACAGCTCTTTGTATGATTAAAAACAGCTATCAACTTAGCATTTGACTCTTGCCTTTTACGAAGAACCCGTGGTATTTCTTGGTGAACCTTTCTGAGCCTAGTGGATTGTATGAGAAGCCCGTTTAGCCACAAAAAGAAGAGTGAATTCTAGAGTCAAATGTCTACACGATGATGCTCTGCCCATTGGGAGTTCTTCTTGTATGATAGATACCTCTTTGTATGCATAGATAGAATGCTTGTATCTACAAACCTTAACATAAAATTCTAAGTCCCCACGCCCCCATCATCTGAATGGATTCTTCCTCTTGGCAAGGGCTTTCCATTTTTCAGGCGTAATCTGAAAAATGTGTTCAGGCCATGAAGGAGAAGTTGGGCATGCCTCATGATACCCTCCTCCATTTTGGAATTACTGAAAGAACAGACTCTAATAAGGAACATTTACAATTTATTCTCTGAAGCCTGCTACCTGGAGGCTTCCTCTGCATCATAAAACCTAGGTCTCCACAGCCCCTTACCGTAACCCAGACATTCCTTTCTATTGATAATAATTCTTTCAACCAATTGCCAATCAGAAAATCTTTAAATCTACCTATGACCTGGAAGTCCCCGCTTCAAGTTGTCCTGCCGTTCTGGACCGAACCAATGGACATCTGATATGTATTGATTAATTTCTCATGTCTCCCTAAAATGTGTAAAACCAAGCTGTAGCCCGACCACCTTGGGCACACATTCTCAGTATCTCCTGAGGCTGTGTCACAGGCGCATCCTTAACCTTGGCAAAATAAACTTTCTAAATTGCTTGAAAGCTGTCTCAGAAACTTTTCATTTGCATATCCATGGATGGAAGTGGATTCAAATCCACATTAGTAACCAGAGGTGTGGATTGAGGCCAGGACTCTTGGTGGTTTCCATGACAATCTCCTGCACCTTACTCCCCATGTTTTCCCATCCTCCAATCCTAGATTTTCTCTCTTCAATCTTTAAACATAGATTAGATTGGGTCACCTGCTCACCTCTGGACACATGATGGGAACACAACAAACTCGCTGGCTTATTCCAAACACAACAGTCCCCAGAGCTGATAGAGGGCTGGTGTGTGCGTGTGCATGTAGGTACAGGACTCCAGAAGGAAAAATGAAAGAATGGCTGATAAGCAAAGCTCCTTCTCTGTAAAGTTATTTGGTTAGAGCACTTCATAATTATCTACTTTCCAGGGAACTCCTAGGTAATTGAGGAGCACCCTTAGGGCCTTATTTTAAGAATTTAGATATTGTCACACATGTGGGACACAGTTTAAGAGGAAAGTGTGATATTACACACACCTTATCTTGCTTTGGTTTAAGAAGTAAGATCCCCATGATTACTCATTTTCTGTTCTGAATATTACCACAAAGCGGTCCCCATCCAGATCCCGAGAGGGTTCTTGGACCTCGTGCAAGAAAGAATTCAGGGTGAATCTATAGAGCAAAGTGAAAGCAAGTTTATTAAGAAAGTAAAGGAGTGACCAGGCACGGTGGCTCACGCCTGTAATTCCGGCACTTTGGGAGGCCAAGGCAGGCACATCACCAGAGGTCAGGAGTTCGAGACCAGCCTGGCCAACATGGTGAAACCCCATCTCTACTAAAAATACAAAAATTAGCTGGGCATGGTGGTTCATGCCTGTAATCCCAGGTATTCAGGAGGCTGAGGCAGAAGAATTGCTCAAACCCGGGAGGTGGAGGTTGCAGTGAGTTGAGTTCGCGCCACTGCACTACAGCCTGGGCGACGGAGCAAGACTGCCTCAAAAAAAAAAAAAAAAAAAGAAAAGAAAAGAAGTAAAGAATAGCTATTCCATAGGTACAGCAGCAGCTTGGGCTGCTGGACAAAGGATACTTATAGTTATTTCTTGATTATATGCTAAACAAGGGGTGAAATATTCATTATTTTTCCGGGAAAGGGGTGGACAATTCCCGGAACTGAGGGTTTCTCTCCCTTTGAGACCGTATAGGGTAATTTCCAGATGTTGCCATAGCATCTATAAACTGTCATGGTGCTGGTGGGAGTGGCTCTTAGTAGGCTAATGCATTATAATTAGAGTATAATGATTAGTGAGAATGACCAGAGGTTGCTTTTGTTGCCATCTTGGATTTGGTGGCTTTTGGCTGGCTTCTTTATTACATGCTGTTTTATCAGCAAGGCCTGTATCTTGTCCCAGCCTCCTATCCCATCCTGTGACTTAGAATGCCTCACCTCCTGGGAATGCAGCCCAGTAGGTCTTGGCCTCATTTTACCCAGCCCCTATTCAAGATGGAGTCGCCCTGGTTCAAACACCTCTGACATGAGTACTTTCCCTAGATTCCTCCCTCCTACCAATAAATGAAGGCTTTCTCAGTACAAGGTGGACATTCCACATCTGAAAATCCAAAATCCAAAATGTTCCCAAATCTTTAACTTTTGGAGTGCTGACGTGATGTCAGATTTTCTGCATGGAAGGCTGAGAGACTGACAACTGACACCTTTGCTTCCTTTTTTATTTATTTATTTATATATTTTTTACTTTTTTTCAGGTGGGGTCTTACTCTGTTGCCCACCCTGGCTGGAGTGCAGTGGTGCAACCATGGTTCACTGCAATCTCCACCTCCTGGGCTCAAGAGATCCTCCCACCTCAGCCTCCTGAGTAGCTGGGACTACAGGTGTGTGCCACCACACCCGGCTAATTTTTGCATTTTTTTGTAGAGACGAGGTTTTTCCATGTTGCCCGGGCTGGTCTTGAACCCCTGGGCTCAAATGATCCACCCCCCTTGGCCTCCTGAAGTGCTGGGATTACAGGTGTGAGCCACCAAACCTGGTCAACCTTTGCTTTCTGATGGTTCTGTGTAAACAAACTTTGTCTCATGCACAAAATTATTTTAAAATATTGTAGAGGTTGGGCACAGTGGATAATGCCTACAATCCTAGCACTTTGGGATGCTGAGGGGGGAGGACAGCCTTAGCTTAGGAGTTCGAGATCAGCCTGGGCAACACAGCAACAGCCCATTTCTAGAAAAAAAATAGCCAGGCATGGTGGCACGTGCATGTAGTCCCAGCTACTGGGGAGGCTGAGTTGTGAGGATCACTTGAGCCCAAGAGACTGAGGCTGGAGTGAGCTGTGACTGCACCACTGCACTGCAGCTCCAGTGACAGAGTGAGACCCTGACTCTAAAAGTATAATGATGATAACAACAAAAATAACAGTATTGTATATGAAAGGCTATACAATAAACTATGTGTATAAAGCATATATAAAACATAAATTAATTTTATGCTTATACTTATGTCTTTTCCCCAAGACATTGCATGCATATTCAAATATTCCAGAATCTGAACAAATCTGAAATCTGTCACTGCTTCTGGTCCCAAGCATCTCAGATAAGGGAAACTCGGCATGTGGTAGTGAAAATGGTAAGTGTATGTGGAGGATGTCTTGCTTTCCATGAGATGGTGCATTCTGAACTGGACATAAGCCCAGGTGGGACTCTTGGCATCCCAGCCACGGGGTTTCCCTACATCCCTACTCATGACCCTCACCCCATGTCTCCTTTAGAGTTATCTGAGCATCAGGGAAACCCGATGTCATGGCGATCATCAGCACCCATCCCTTGCAAATAACACCAATAACCTCAGCTGCCTATCATCTCGCCAGATGCCACTTGTCCCGGGGTGAGCTGACATGCCACTTCTGCAAGGAACACAGCCTTCTTGATGCTAAAAATGGCAAAACATTAAAATGAAAAAGTCTTGCTTCTTCTTAAACTGCTCTTGAAAAACTAAATCAAACCTGTGGGTCTGGCGGGGCACAGTGTCTCATGCCTAGAATCCCAGCACTTTGGGAGGCTGAGGCTGGTGGATCACTTGAGCCCAGGAGTTTGAGACCAGTCTGGGCAACATGGCAAAAGGCAGTCTCTACTAAGAATACAAAAATTAGCTTGACATGGTGCCAGGTTCCTGCAGTCCCGGCTACTTGGAGGGCTGAGGTGGGAGAATCACTTGAGTCTGGGAGGTCGAGGCTGTAGTGAGCCGTGAACGTGCCACTGCACTCCAGCCTGGGCAACAGAGCAAGATCCTGTTTCAAAACAAACAAACAAACAAAAAACCTGTGGGTCATCCTGTGGGGTGCTGTGATCATGACTCTAGGATTTGAGACAGATACGTACCCTGACCACCAAAAATCCCCTGTTGCCACCATGGGCAACATGCAAATGAAGGGACTCTGAGGTTGGCTAAGAATTTCCTTCTTGAAGCTATGATTGCAGATGACTGGAGGAGGAATCATAATAGTAATAATAAAACTCTTGACTTCAAAGGATCAGGCACACAAAAAAAAGAGTTCTACAACAGCAGAAGTTTCTTTGCATTAAGCTGTTGGGAGTGAGGGTGGGAGGGAGGGAGGACAGCCGTCTCCATTGCTGTTGCATGGTACAGCTCAGGCTATCATGACCATGTGCTTTATTCCCCATACACTAGTAAACTGAACTTTGCAACAGCAAATATTTGTGGGAAGAAAAGGATTTTAAGGATATAAATTTAAAACACCAAGCTGGGTCAGAAGAGTGAGAGAATCCACATCGATTCAAATACACAGGACATTCTCTAACATGAATCCTGGTCCCATCCAGTGTTCACTGGTAAACCAGAGAGGCTGTTATTAGTCCATTTTCACGCTGCTGATAAAGACATACCTGAGACTGGGCAATTTACAAAAGAAAGAGGTCATGGTTCCATGCGGCTGGGGAGGCCTCACGATCATGGCAGAAGGTGAAAGCCGTGGCTCACATGGTGACAGACAAGAGAACTTGTCTAGGGAAGCTCACCTTTATAAAACCACCAGATCTTCTGAGCCTTATTCACTACCATGAGACTAGCACGGGAAAGACCCGCCTCCGTGATTCCATTACCTCCCACTGAGTCCCCCCTCACAACACATGGGAATTTTGGGAGCTACAGTTCAAGATGAGAGTTTGGTAAAGACACAGCCAAAGCATATCAGAGGCTAAATTTGAGCTGTGTCTTTGTGTCAGGGTCTTGCTTCACAGTTTGCTTGTCCTCATTCCTTCTGTGAACCCTGGAGGTACTCAGCCATAAGGATGCACTTTGGGGACCTTTTCTGGGTCCAGTTGAGTTCCCCACATTGTAGTTCGTTATGATGATGGGTCCAGCCCCTACAGCAACTCCAGGACACAAGTCCAGAGAGCCTTGGGGTGCAGAAGATGCCAGAGGCTTGAGACTAGATTCAATGCAAGTGAAATCACCAGGAAGCATGTCCTGCTTCCCCTTTGGGAGTTTTGGAGAGCCAAGGAAAAGTACTGTCATGCATCTTCAAAGAGGATAAATGGAAGTTGACATGCATGGGTGTATCATTGCATACAAAAATGCAATGCTTCCTCCAGGTCACCAATAGGGAAAGTGAGACATAACCCTATGCATAGACTTTCTAGATGGATTGATGGAAACGACATCTGCGTCACATAATGTGTCACCAAAGACAATAAAAATAGCCTTCTCAGAAACACCTCTTGGACCATCTCAGAGTAAAGCATTTGGAAAAGCTCAGTGGGCACACGTCTTTGATAAGCAATCTGGCTTTCCTTTCAGGAATCTCATAACGTCATCCTTACCATTATTTAGAGAGGAGGACATCTAAGGAAGTTGGGCAAATTCTTGGGCTGTGAACTTGATCACCCAGTTGAAGAAAAACGCTGACTTAGAGTGTCACTTTCTAGAATGTACAAAAAAAAAAAAAAATTCTTACTTTGTTAAATGTCATCGCATTCTGCTCTTGTACTGTTCTGCTATTTTTACATCGATGCGTGCTTGTCTCTTCCAAACACGACCTCATTTGCTTGTGTGTCGGTGGGTCTTTGTCCATAGCAAACAATTTCAGAATCACTTTCTCACCAAGGATCCTAAGAAGTTCTTGACCTTGTGTGGTGTTTTTTCCACTTATCCATTGCCAAAGTCTGACAACAGATGTCTGAAACACACTCAACTTTTTTTTTTTTTTTTTGAGACAGAGTCTCGCTCTGTCGCCCAGGCTGGAGTGCAGTGGCGCGATCTTGGCTCACTGCAACCTCCGCTCCTGGGTGCACGCCATTCTCCTGCCTCAGTCTCCCAAGTAGCTGGGACTACAGGCGCCTGCCACCATGCCCAGCTAATTTTTTTTGTATTTTTAGTAGAGACGGGGTTTCACTGTGTTAGCCAGGATGGTCTCGATCTCCTGACCTTGTGATCCACCTGCCTCAGCCTCCCAAAGTGCTGGGATTACAGGTGTGAGCCACCGCGCCCGGCCAACTTTTTTCTGTTCTGTTCAAATTACACTTTTGGCAGAAAACAGGCATTTGAGCTTCCAGAGAAGAAATAACGCAGGTTTTCTTTTCCGTGTGGCTTTGAACGTATTTGAGTAACATTGGCTTATTTTTCTTCCTTTTACGTCTTGAAATGTAATACAATTGTTTAGTAGGATGTTATGTGTAATATAAATATAATCACTTTACAAGGTCATTGCTAGGTCATATTCTATTCATGATTTGACATCCTTGACATGTCTACATTTCTGGAGTAGCATGGTAGAAATAAAATTCAGGGCCTGGCAAGGTGGCTCACGCCTGTAATCTCAGAACTTTCGGAGGCCAAGGCGGGCAGATCGCTTGAGCTCAGGAGGTCGAGGCCAGCCTGGGCAGCATGATGAAATGCTGTCTCTGCTAAAAATACAAAATTTAGCCAGGTGTGGTGGCGGATGCCTATAATTCTAGCTACTCAGGAGGCTGAGGCACGAGAATCGCTTGAACCTGGGAGGCAGAGGCTGCAGTGAGCTGAGATCGCACCACTGCACTCTAGCCTGGGCGACAGGGCAAGACCCTGTCTCAAAAAAAAAAAAGAAAAAAGAAAGAAAGAAAATGTACTAGAGCTACATGAAATTAAAATATTTCAGAAGTGAATTCTTGATTTTGTGACTAACGAGTGGCTTAGCATAATGTGGAGATGACGATGTACTCATGGAATATGAAGTGAGAACGATGTTCTCTGTCCAAAGATTCTGTAACAAGAAGGTAGTGAAGTCACCTAAATGGCCGAATATCCCATTAGGACATTTGAGAATCGTTGGCTTCTTTTAGCCATCACTTCTATGATTCAATGCCTTTGGAGAATTCTGCTTACATTACATGTCTTTAGCAAATGAATCAGTAAAAGAAAATAGGAGTAGAAAATGTTTCCATCATTAGTTGCCCACATAATAACGTAAACACCCTGATGTCTTCAGCATGGAGCCACAGAGGTTCTGCCTACAAAAACACTTGTGCTCATTCTGGGCCCTCGAACATTAATTTTAACAGTGTGGGATACCGGAAAAAAACCTCCCGAATGCACAAGAAAATCTCCATTAAATCAAGTTTGCTGATAAATTTCAGTGACCTGTTCTTCCGAAACTCAATTCAACGTACACTTTGACAACCAAGTTCTCCATCTACCCCGAGGCTGATCTACCGAGGCTGTTTTAACTTCTCCTCTGAGTGCATCTTTCCTGTTTTACGTTATGCAAACCGTTCCCCAATTTTTTAAACCAGTTTCCCATGGCTTAAGCAATGATACCAGTAATATCCCTCCAAGCTTCAAGGGGGATTCTTATGCAGGTTTCTCTGCCAAGAGCAGGTTTTACCACGCACCTTTCCAAATAATAGTCATGTACTGGCTGGGAGCGGTGGCTCACGCCTGTAATCCCAGTAATTTAGAAGACAGAGGCAGGCGGATCACCTGAGGTCAGGAGTTCAAGACCAGCCCGGCCAACATGGTGAAACCCCGTCTCTACTAAAAATACAAAAATTAGCCAAGCGCAGTGGCAGGCGCCTATAATCCCAGCTACTCAGGAGGCTGAGGCAGGAGAATCACTTGAACCTAGGCGGCAGAGGTTGTAGTGAGCCGAGATCATGCCACTGCACTCCAGCCTGGGTAACAGAGCAAGACTCAGTCTCAAAAAAAAAAAGAAGTAAAGAAAAGAAAAAGACCAGTCCTGTACTAATGATGATGTGCTGATTTTAACCACAGATACGGCGTTCAAGGAAGCTCAGCCCCCTGCCTCAGAGTGTCCTATAAAAGTGTTGGAAAGTCCCCATTCCTGGTCTTTCAGCTTTGCTGTACTAAATGATTCTCCAGTGGTGGGGATTACAAATAGACTCTAAGTCCACATGTTTTTTTAATTTATTTCATTGAATTACATTATTTTATTTCTTGTTTTAGAGACAGAGTTTGCTGTCACCAGGCTGGAGTGCAGTGGCGTGATCATAGCTCACTGCAGCCTGGAACTGCTGGGCTCAACTGATTCTCCTGCTTCAGCCTCTGGAGTAGCTGGGACTACGGACATGTACTACTATGCCTGCCTAATTTTTTAAAATTATTTTTAGTAGAGAGGAGGTGTCACTGCATTGTCCACACTGGTCTTGAATTCCTGGGCTGAAGAGATCCTCCTGCCTCAGTTTCCCGAAGTGCTGGGATTGTATAATGAGATCTCGTCACTAGTAAAAATAAAAAAAGTAGCCAAGCATGGCAGAGAACACCTGTAATCCCAGCTACTTGGGACGCTGAGGTGGGAGGATCACTTGGGCCCAGGAATTTGAGGCTGCAGTGAGCTCTGATCGTGCCACTGTACTCTAGCCTGAGTGGCAGAGCTAAACCCTGTCTCAAAAAGAAAAAATAATAATAAATAAATGAATCTTATACAGAATTGAGTGTAGGAACTCAGAGAAAGGTTCTCCTTTCTGCAAAGTTACATTTCTGAATGCTAATTTATGTGTTGCTATAGAGATGATATCTACCATTCACACCAGTCCTCATCGTGGTCTAGGCATTTTACGTGCAAGAACATACCAGGAGTTTCAGAAGAGGCTCTACACAGAGAGGAAACAGGTCCTTATTAACAGGTTTTAGTATTTGCTTTTTTCCACTTTTCCATATCATAGAATAGTGGAAAAGAAATGTCTATGTCAAATCCCTAGAACCTCAGAATGTCACCTTATTTGGCAAAAAGCTATCTGCAGATGTGATTAAGCGAAGGATCTTGGGATGAAATCATAGTGGGTTATCCGGGTGGACCCCAAATCTACCAGTGTCCATATAAAGAGAAGAGACACAGAGACACTCAGAGGAGAAGACCTCATGGAGACTGAGAAAGAGACCAGAGCAATGTGGCCACAAGCCCAGGGACACCTGGAGCCCCCGGAGCTGGGAGAGGCAAGAAGGAGCCTCCCTTAGAGCTTTCAGAGGGAACTGGGTACAACTGTATAGTGGCCCCTGGAAAGATCTGTCCACATCCTAATGCCCAGAGCCTGTGAATGGGACCTTATTTGGAAATAGGGTCTTTGTAATAAGTTAAGGATCTCAAAATGAGGTCATCCTAGAGTAGGGTGAGCCCTAAACCCAATGACCTGTGTCCTTTTAAGAGATGGAGGAGGAGATGGAGGCGGAGACTGGAGTGATGTGGCCACAAGCCCAGGGATGCCTGGAGCCCCCAGGAGCTGGGAGAGGCAGGAAGGACTCTCACCTAGAGCCTCTGAAGGGAACTGGATACAACCGTAATGGATTGAATGGCGACCCCAAACATGTTCATGTCCTATGCCTCGAACCTGTAAATGGGACCTTGTATTTAGAAATACAGCCTTTGCAGATATAATTAGGAGAAGGATCTTGAGATGAGATCATCCTAGATTAGGATGGGCCCTAAATGCAATGACAGGTGTCCTTCCAAGAGACAGAAGAGGAGACACAGACACAGAGGAGAAGGCCAGGTGGAGACGGGAGGCAGAGACTGGAGTGATGTGGCCACAAGCCTAGGGATGCCTGGAGCCCCCAGGAGCTGGGAGAGGCAGGAAGGACCCTCCCCTAGAGCCTCTGGAGGGAGCGTGGCCCTGCCCACACCTTGATCTGAGACTTCTGGCCTCCAGGACTGGGTGAGTACATTCCTGTTGTGTTAACCCACCCAGCCTGTGGTCATTTGTTGCCCACTCTAGGAAATGAGAACACACCCTGAAATGGACTAAGACACCTCATAAGAAGAGGAGATGAGGACACAGACACACACAGAGGGGCAACCCTGTGAGGACACAGGGAGAAGGTAGCTTCTCCAAGCCAAGGGGAGAGGCCTCAGGAAGAACCAGCCCTGCCCACACTTTGATCTTGGACGTTCAGCTTCAAGGATTGTGAGAGAATCAATGTCTGTTGCTTATAAGCCACCCAGTCTATGGTAGTCTCTTGTAGCAGCCTGAAATGAGCTAAGATATCTCATAAGAAGAGAAGATGAGGACACAGACACACACAGAGAGACAACCCTGTGAGGTCACAAGGAGAAGACAGCATCTACAAGCCCAGGAGAGAGGCCTCAGGAGGAACCAGCCCTGCCCACACCTTGATCTTGGACTTCCAGCCTCCAGGACTGTGGGAGAATCAATGTCTGTTGTTTGAGCCACCAGCTCTGTGGGACTTTGTTACAACAGCCTTAATGGATGGATATGCTGTTCTTTAAGCCTGTGGCCATTACCGTTCCTCTCCTCTGTCACCATCTCAACCAGACCTTCATCAACTGTAGCACAGCTCATAAATAGTTCTGAAAAGATTCTTCTGAATTTTCCATGGGCTCACTGCCAAGAGAAGTTGATTGAGCTACAGAATTTTTTTTAATGTTCAATTATATGCAAGTTATGCGGGACTCCACTCCATGGCGCAGAAGTGGAGTAAAGATGACTCTTTTAATCAGTTCCATTTCCTTCTAAAGTTGTTGTTGCTGTTCATTTTTTTTTCTTTAAACATTCTTTGAACAATTTACCACCCTTTTGCCAAAGCTTTCATCATTTTCCATTTCTCCCTGGACTCCTTCCATCTTCTCCAGGTCTGAGTTCGCCATAGCCTGCCGCTCAGCTGCGAGTCTACAAGCCAGCTCTTCTTGGAATTGAGATCTAAGAACACTGGAGATTTTTAGGAGTCCATGAAAATATTAAAAACTGTAATTCAAGTGCATTCATGGCTTGGTCTTGCTAGATGAGGTGACTCATTCTACAGTAACAGAAACACGCTATCTAAAATAGGGTTTTAGTTTCTCAGTCATTTAATGTGTATCTCATGTCCAGGGCTGTTCAAAGTACACATGCTCCTCGACTTTAACAATAGGGCTACACCCCAATAAACCTGTTATAAGTTGAAAATAGTGTAAGTCTAGGCTGGACACAGTGGCTCACACCTGAAATCCCAGAAATTCGGAAGGCAGAGATGGGAGAACCACTCGAGCCCAGAAGTTTGAGACCAGCCTGTGCAACATATCGAGAGTCTCTCTCTACAAAAGAAAAAAAAAATTAACTGGGCATGGTGGTGCACACCTGTAGTCCAACTTGGGAGGCTGAGGCAGAAGGATCACTTGAGTACCAGAGGTTGAGGCTGCAGTGAGCTATGATTTTACCACTGTCCTCCAGCTTGGGCAACAGAGTGAGACCCTGTCTCAAAAAAATAAAAAAGAAAAAAAGAAAAAAACAAAATTGTAAGTCTAAAATGCATTTAATACACCTAACCTACTGAATCTTGATACAAAGATTCTATTAAGGAATTTATCTGGGTGGCAAGCCAGGAAGCACCAACAGAAAGTGGAGAAATGAGCTAGAGAGTAGAGAAAGTCCTCGAATGGGATGTTTACCAAGCAGGTGACCACCATGGATAACAAGGGTGAAGATCCCGGCTGAAGTAAGCTCCAATTTCAAACTTCCTCTTGAGTATTTCAAACCACTTAGCCACTGTCCTGCACTGTCAACACAAACATCATATAATATTGCATCATCTCGACTCTCCAAATCATCCACTCCCAGGCTCCCCTATTTCTCAAAAATTTTACATGAAGCTCTTATGTCTCTTTCTCTAATATAATACTCTCTCCATTTTTATTCCCTTTTTCCCACCAGAAGCTAATCATCTACTTTGGTTGAATAATTACTATGAACTGAAATGTGCCCTTTTGCCCCAAATTCATGGGTTTAAGCCCAAAACCCCCATGTGAGATTATGTGAAGACAGAGCCTTTAAGGGGGTGATTGGGTTCAGGTAAAATCGTAAGAGAGGGGTCTTAATCTTTATAAGAAGAGGAAACCATTTCAGAGTTCTCCCTCTGCACACACACAGAGGAACAACCACGTTAGGACACAGGGAGAAGACAGTGTTTACAATCTACAAGCCAAGCAGAGAAGCCTCAGGAAGAAGCAGCCCTGCCCACACCTTAATCTCAGACTTCTAGCTTCCGCGATCCTGAGAGAATCAATGTCTGTCGTTTACAAGCCACCCAGTCTATGGTATTCTGTGATAGCAGCCTGAAATGGACTAAGACGTCTCATAAGAAGAGATCAGGATGCAGAGTGCTGCGAGCTTTGGAAAGAGTAGAATACTCTTTCCAGCTGTGGGATAGGCGAGTGAGAGTACTTGCCCTTCAACACTCATCAGTCCTTAGCAGAGGGCGGTTCTTTGTGGGACCTCCTAGATTCTCAGCACTATGGCTTGACTGACACATGTCCAACTATCGGGCTTCCTGGGTCAGATAAAGACTCCAAGCAAAGGAGCACAGAGAATCCCTGTCGGAAGCATCAGGGTCAACGTGTGCTATAATATAATACAGGAAGGGGGTGACATTACAGATCAGTGAGCAAATGAGGAACTATTCAATAAATAGAGCTGGGACAATTGGTTTTCCATATGGAAAAAATGAAAGCCATATGAACCCTCCCTCCACTACACATACACATATTTCCAGATGGATTAAAGTTAAACCTCTAGAAGGAAATATAGGAAAAATATCTCTCTCATCTTGGAGTCCAAAAGGATTCTTTTTTAAAGACACAAAAATATTAACCATTGAAGGAAATGCCATGCTAACAACTTACCCTTAAGAACTTTTGTTTTTCTAAAGACTCCATAAATAAAATGAAAAGGAAATGCCAATATAGGAGAAAAAGTGCGCAAAATCTTCGGAAAAGAAGAAATCAAACGATTTATATCCTGGACATATACAAAGCTTCAGATACATAGAAAAGATACAACTCCTTAGAAAACTCAGAAAGTCAAAGAGGAGGCATTTCACGCAAGAGACCTCAAAACGTTGGAAATGATGCTTGATTTTGTTGATTCAGGGAAGATAAAACCACAATGTGATAAATATCCATTTAATTAGCGAAAGTTTCAACATTCCGAAAATGTCAAGCATTGAAGAGAATCTAGATCAACAAAGAATGCTTAGATAATGATATCTGTTGTGCAAATTAATACCACCTCTTTGGAAATGTTTTTTTTTCTTTAAGACAGAGTCTCACTCTGTCCCCCAGGCTGGAGTGCAGTGGCACAATCTCAGCTCACTGCAACCTCTGCCTCCCGGGTTTGAGCGATTCTCCTGCCTCAGCCTCCCAAATAGCTGGGACTACAGGCACACGCCACCACACCCAGCTAATTTTTGTATTTTTAGTAGAGACGGGGTTTGACCATGTTGGCCAGGCTGGTCTCCGACTCCTGACTTCAAGTCATCCGCCTGCCTCTGCCTCCCAAAGTGCTGGGATTACGGGTGAACCACCGCCCCCAGCCGAAAACGATTTTTGCATCATCTGTCAGCTACATTCACGTGCCTATGCTTCAGCACTTCCTCTCCTAACTGGATATCGTAGGTAAACACTTGCAGTCGTGCCTCCAAACACACGTACTACACTGTGTCCCTGTTGGTAAATAGTCAATCCTGGAAGGGATCCAAATACCCGTCAACAGGAAAATGTACAAATATAATGTGGTCCACTCACTCAACGGGGTATTTTGTACCCAAAAAAAGAAGAAGAAAAAGAATGAAATACAGACACATGCAACGATATGAATAAATGTAAGCAAAAGAAAATTGAGTGAAAAAGGCAGTCCACAAAACTATTATGAAGTATGATACTATTTTTGTTGTTTTCTGTTTCGGTTTTTTGTATAATTTATTATTTCATTTTATTTTATTTTAAGTTCTAGGGTACATGTGCAGGGATGTGCAGGTTTGTTACAAAGGTAAATGGGTGCCATAGTGGTTTGTTGCACCTATCAACCCATCACCTAGATATTAAGCCCAGCATGGTTTTTTGTATAAATTTAAGGGGTACAAGTACAATTTTGTTACATGGACATATTGCATAGTGATAAAGTATTGGCTTTTAGTGTAACCATCACCCTAATTACTTACATTGTACCCATTAAGCGAGTTCTCATCCCTCACCCCCATCCCACCCTTCCAAGTCTCCAATGACTATTATTCCACACTCTGTCCACGTGCACGCATTATTTTATAAGTCTGTTTCTGTGTTGTTTCACCCACGATACACGGATGGCCTCTAGTTCCATCTGTGTTGCTGTAAAAGAAATTATTTTGTTCTTTTTTTTGACTGAGTAGTATTCCATTGTGTGTGTGTGTGTATATATATATATATATATATAATATCACATTTTCTTTATCCATTCATGCACTGATGCATACTAAAGTTGATTCTATATCTTTGCTATTGTGAATATGCCATAAAAAACATGTGAGTGCCCAGTGTCTTTTTGATATGATGATTTCTTTCCCTTTGGGAAAATACCCAGTACTGGGATTGCTGGGTGGAATGGTAGTTCTATAATACCATTTTTTAAGTGTCAAATCAAGCAAATTCTGTATTACCTATTAAGAGTGTAGATGTATGTCTAATTTAAAATCAAATATATGTATCTACACGAATACACACACACTTACAGTTTAGACTTATTAGAATATATAGTAACACAATTTTTAAAACAAGGAAATGATAAGATCTAAGTTCAGAATAGTGGTGAATGCCAGGTAGAAACAAAATAAGGGATGAAACAGGGAAAAAAGAGATAAATACAAGATATTGTTACTAATGTAATTATTATGTTGAACAATAGGGATTTTACAGTTCATTATATTATTATGCCTAACATACTTCATATTTTGTATATGGCAAATATTGCATTTAAAATAGAACAAACACTGGGCATAGGGATTCATGCCTGTAATCCCAGCACTTTGGGAGGCCAAGGCAGGAGGACTATGTGAAGCCAGAAGTTCAAGGACAGCCTGGGTAACATGGCAAGACCTAATCTTTACAAAAAAATTTTAAAAAAATAGCCAGGCATGGTGGCACAAGTTTTGTATTGGCCCATTCTCACATTGCTATAAAGAAATGCCTGAGATTGGATAATTTATAAGAAAAGAGGTTTAATTGATTTATGGTTCTGCAGGCTGTACAGGCAGCATAGTGGCTTCTGCTTCTAGGGAGTCCTCAGGACACTTACAATCATGGCGGAAGGAAACGGGAAGCAGACGTCTCAAATGACAGGAGCAGGAGCAAGAGCAGAGTGGGAGGTGCTACACACTGTCAAACAACCAGATCTCGTGAGAACTCACTCACCATAACACAAACAGCACCAAGGGGATGGTGCTAACCCGTTCGTGAGAAACCACCCCTATGATCCAATCACCTCCCACCAGGCTCCACCTCCAACATTGGGAATTACAGTTCAGAATGAGATTTGGGCAGGAACAACATCCAAACTAGATCACACTTGTAGCCCCAGCTACTCAGAAAGCTGAAGCAGGAGGATTGCTTGAGCCCAGGAGTTCAAGGCTACAGTGAGCTATGGTTGTGCCACTGCACTCCAGCCTGGATGACAGAGCAAGACCCTGTCTCTTAAAAAGAAAATTAAATAGATAAATAAGTTAATTAAATAGAACGAACTATTTTTTACAAAGGTAAATAGCTATAGCATTCTTGCAACCTTTTATTCCGTTATATGCATGCATCTTGTGAAGTCTAATTCTGTTGAAGAAATTCTGCCCAAATCACAGAGTACCCAGAAAATTGTCCTTCTACTTCCATTCTGTTTATTCCATGCTCAGTATGAGAGTGTGAGTTGAATATTTATCTAAAACAATACATTTTATTAATAAGACTTTGATTAATTTTTTAGGATAAACGTGGAAATATAAGGTATTTGAAGTTTCTCATCTACGTAGACATCTTCATGCTAAGAAAATAATGGCTGGAAAAAATGAAAACCATGTAAAATGTCTGCTCGTGTAAAACTTTAGAAAGGGTTGTTATGTATCAAGAAAGCTGTCAGCTTCAAATCACCTTTAGAGAGAACGGAGGGCATGGCCTTTAGAAAAACCTGTCAAAATATCTGATGCACTTCACCAGGAAACGTCCACATGCATTTGCAGTTGGGTTTGCATTTACCATAATACTACCAGCTTCCTATTTATGTTCTGAAATTGATTGGGATGGACACATGAAGGGCCTTCACAAGAGCTGGTCAAGTTCTATTGCTTTCATGGTGTCTGCCTTCTAATAATTCACTAACCCTAGCCCACATCGTATTTTTCTATATTTCTATTGAATTTAATAATAAAAATATGAGCCAGGTGCAGTGGCTTGCATCTGTAGTTCCAGTACTTTGGGAGGCTGAGGTGGGAGGATCGCTTGAGCCTAGGAGTTCGAGACCAGGCTTGGCTACATAGAGAGACCTTGCCTCTGCCAAAAATTAAAAAAAAATAGCTGGGCGTCGTGGCGCATGCCTGTGGTCCCAGCTACTCGGGAGGCTAAAGTGGGAAGATCGCTTGAGCCGCAGAGTTTGAGGCTGCAGTGAGCTGTGATCGTACCACTGCACTCAGCCTGGGTGACAGAGTGAGACCCTGTCTTAAAAATAATAAAGATAGCAATATAAACTAATAATAAAATACACATTTTAAGAAAAATAAGAAAAATGTAAGCATTGATTCATTTTCTATACTTTATTATATGGCTTCAGAGCTGATGTGGTACAGATACTAGCTTACTCTAGGATGCTTTAGAGAGGAAAACTCTAAAGGGGTTTAAACTGGATTTTAAAAGAGAAATTTAGAAATGAAGAGGAAGAATATCTGGGAGCAAAGAGAGAAGACATGCATGAGTTACAACTGAATACATGACTTTGGAATTCAGAGCTGGTTATGAACAAGGTGTCATGAGATGACTGGGGGAAATGGCTTGCTTTAAGTGGGGACAGCAGAAGGAATGGGGGAATTGGTAACCCAGATGTAGCAGTTGTCATATGGCAAATCAGAATGTAGGGAGACACGAAGACTTCAGTTATGGGGTAGCAGGAGAGAAAGCAGTGTGTGAGGTGGACTGTGGGAGAGGCAGATTGGACTTCGGAGTGGTTGAGTTCTCTTCAAAGCAGGCTCTGAGGTGGAGTTTAGTGCACCAGATGCTTATTACAAATGCAGATTATTGGAAGACAGAATTGCATTTGACATGAGGCTGTGTGGTACAGAAAAATGTCTTTCTTTCTTCAGTGATGAGCTTATGCACTATGCCTGAGCCACAAAAAATTTTACCACCTGCATTTTCCTTCCAAGAAGTCAGGCAGCTCATTAGCTGCCACAAAGGAAGGTTTCATCCCATTCTGACTTCTCCAGTTAGTGGAGAGAACACTTGCAAATTTCCAAATTGTCGCTTTGAAACTTTCTAGGAATGGCATATTGATTATAGATAGATAGGTGAGAAGGATAATAGGTGAGCCAATAGATTATAGATAGATGATTAGACAGATGACATAGTTAATAGATGATTAGATAGATAATAGATGGATAGATGATAGAGATAGATGATAGATAGATGAATGGATGGACAGATGGAAGGACGAATCGATAGGTAGATAGATAGACAGATAGATGATAGAAAGATAGAGTAGATAGATATACACATAGATATAATATATGGATAGATAGATGAGATACATAGATATAGATGGATAGATACATATATAGGATAGATGGATAGAGAGATGAGATACATAGAAGATAGATGGGTAAATAGGTGATCAAAGTGATAGTTGATAAATTGATAGACATAGATAAGTAGATATATAGCTAGATAGACATAGAGATAGATATAGATATCTCATATCTATGTGCCTATTTAGGAAAGCTTGGAACATTGCTGTTTCTCAGCATGGCTAAGGATGCTCTTGTTTTTTCTTCCTTATGAAGTGTTCATAGGCTCTAGTACAAGGAGAAGGCAGACACATAGCTGGGAGTTCAGGAGTTAATGCAGGGTGAGGCCAAAGTGTGTAGTTAGAGGCACCCCACCATTTCATTATTAATTCTTTGCAAAAAAGAAAAGAAAAAAAAACCTCCCCTTCTTGTTATGAACACTCGAAATTCTTATTCCATGTGCCAATTCCTCACCTTCCTCAATCAGGCCCACTTTGGTGACGCTTCATCATCAGAAATGTTGCAACTGGCATGCGGTTGGAGGTTGGTTCTTCGTGGGGAAGGGCTGTGAGTAGTGGGCAAACATAAGATAGAAAAGGAGCCCGGAAATGGAGAGGACATAGCACTGAAGCTGTTTCATGTCTTGTACGCTTGGGCAAGGCATCCTTCCTCCTCTGTGGCAAAGGGCATCTGAGGTCGTGTAGGAGACCAGGAGCACCAGAGAGAAACAGTGGCAATGACAAGTGGGCACTGGCTAGGAGGTGTTGGGGAAACAGGAACAGCAGCACGGCTGTGACAAGGGCAACAGCTGACAGAGTGTGGTTTGGATGAAGCTTGTGTGGCCAGGAGACTGTGGGCTGGCTAAGGGGGACCAGGTGGGTGGTAATGAACAGAATGAAGCCAGGAGACGGGATGTGCCTTGGGCAACACCTCACCCCATCTTTCATTTTCCTTCCGGAAAAAGTGGAAAAAATAAGCTGGCAGGAACAACAAACACTTCCCCACCTGGCTTTCCCAATTTATTTTGCATGGATTGCATGCGTTGTTTTCGATGGCATCGTAACTGTGACTGAATTCACTAGTGATGGTTTCAGAAGGAAAATAGTGAGATGGTCTGGAGAGGAAAAAAAGGAATAGAATAAATCACTTAAAATAATGTATCTAGCATTAACCTTCTTCAATCTTTTGTGTGCATGTGTACCCTTTAAGAAATTAATAGAAGGCAACTAACAAAATAATTGCCTCTGAATAATGTAGAAAAAGATCTTATGGATCTAACAGAGGGATTTTGTAGTTATTATCAGACTATATCTAATTTTTTTTTAAGACAGGGTCTCTCTCTGCCACCCAGGCTGGAGTGCAGTGGTGCAATCATGGCTCACCGCAGCCTCAACCTCCCGGGCTCCAGCGATCCTCTCACCTCAGCCTTCCAAATAGCTGGGACCAAAGGCATGTACCACTCTGCTGGATTTTTTTTTTTTTTTTTTTTTTTTAGACATAGAGTTTCACCATGTTGTCCAGGCAGGTCCTGAACTCCTGGCTCAAGCAATCCTCCCACATAAGGTTCAAAATAAAAAAAAAAAAGAGAGAGAATAGCAAGAAGTAATTACACAATCAGCCCTCCATTCTGTGGATTCAAACACTCATGAATCGGAAACACTAAAAAAAAGTTCATCTGTACAGACTTTCTTTTTGTTGTCATCATTCCATAAATAATACAGTATAGCCACTATTTACATAGCATTTACAGAGCATTCGGTATTATAGGTAATCTAGAAATGATTTAAAGTATACAAGAGGGTTGCACAGGTTATATGCAAATATTACACAATTTTATATCAGGAACTTGAGCATCCATGGATTTTAGTACCTCTAGGAGGTGGTTGAATCAAAAGCAAATCTCTCTGTTTCTATTAGGTGAGGACTATGTGATAAGCACAACTGGTAACTTTTAACAATGCTCCCCCTACTTGTACGGCAGATGGAGGGCCGATTTCTTATTGCTATTCGTGACTACGATGTGGAGAACGTTTCCTGCCTGAGTTGAGATTTTCACTCTATAGAAGCACATTTGCTTATTGCTAAACTCTCTGGGTCCAATTATGAGCATGGCTGTATCCTCAAATATAATATGCAACCTACCCAGGTTTATAAAAAATCAGTTCAGAAATGTCTCCTAGCCCAAGGGCAGGGGTCTATATGGTGATGGTGAGGAACCCAAAAGACTTCTCCCAAACTCCTTCCTGCCAAGGAGAGAGAGTAGCTGCTAATTTGAGGGCCACGTAACCAGAATGTTTTAGATCAATCCCTATTTAAAATATTCTCTCAGGCAGGGCATGGTGGCTCACACCTGTAGTCCCAGCACTTTGGGACACCAAGGTGGGAGGATTGCTTAAAAGCAGGATCTTGAGCCCAGGAGCTCAAGACCAGGCTGGGCAACACAGTGAGCCCTCATCTCTTAAAAAAAAATTAAAAATAATTAGCTGGGTGTAGTGGTGCATGCCTATAGTCCCAGCTCCTTGGGAGGCTGAGGTGGGAGGATCACTTGAGCCTAGGAGGTCTAGGCTGCAGTGAGCTGTGATTACACCACCGCACTTCAGCCTGGGTGATGCAGCAAGACCCTGTCTCAAAAAGAAAATAAAAAAGAAACCTCTCGTTTTACCCACATGGAGGAAAAAAAGAAAAAAAGGAAAGATGGGAATTGCTCAAAGAAGAGAAAGATGGAACAGGAAGAGAAAGGAATGAAGACGTGCATTTATTGAATCCTAAGTCACATCAGACATACAACAAAAAGTAGCAAGCACATATAGCAAATCTCACTCTATAGATGAGGAGATGCAGGTTTAAGGGGTAACTGGAAAGCAAATGGCATAGAAATAAAAGATGAGTTCCAGGACAAGACCTCCAATGTGAGTTTTCCTGGCTTTAACATCTGTCTTTCTCCCATACCCTCCCAGGCCCCTGGTGTGTGGGTTGAGCTTGGTTGGGAAAATATGGCCACCATATTGCTAGGAAAGAAACCAAGGGTGGACTGTTACCAATGCCCAAGGGACATGAGTCACTTCACATTTTCTTTCCTCCTGACTTTAAATACTCAGTGCTTTCATTTCAGATCAAAAATTAATTTCTTTTCCAGAGACAGAAGGATCCTAAAATATTGTTGCCTTGGCTCCATAAACCCAACATTTTAGAAGAGTAATTCAAAGAGAAGTGTCATTAAATAAGAACCTAGAAGTGGAGAGCCTCAGCTGCCCTCTGTTTTCCTCAGGGGAAGAGCACAAAACAAAAGACGACAACCAACCAATCATCACCATCCCCATGGCGGTTCTGAGCCTTGGTCATGCCACATGCATCCTCCAAATAGCACATGTTTCTCATCACCCTGGGTGGATGATGGAAAAGTCAAGCTACTTATTCCAACACATTCCCAGCAATATTAATTGTTGAAAATGATGCATGTGTAATTTAAAAATCAATGCTCACCCACAGTGGAGCCAACAGAAGCGTCAGTATGTCACGATCTCTGATTTTCCTATACTTATTTCTACCGCAAATAAGAGAGGGGAAAATCGCAGAGCCTGAGATATAGATTTACATATGATAATACAGTTCTCCTCCTTCAATAATCAGGATGTTACAGTCAAGAAAACAGGCTGTTGATGTTCAACTCACTAAACTAGGTAGTATAGACATGTATGTATTTAAATTTATTCAAAGGTGATAAAAGGGAATTCAAACTTAAGAACTAATGAGGATCAATGTTATACAATATTCTCACCTGACATGAAAAGAGAACTAAGCTTAAAGATAATGGATATTTAAAATAAGACACAGCTGGGTACGTTGACTCACACCTGTAATCCCAGCGCTTTGAGAGGCCAAGGTGGGCGGATCAATTGAACCCAGGAGTTCAACACCAGCCTGGGCAACGTAGTGAAACCCCATTTCTACTGAAAATAAAAAAATTAGCTGGGCATGTTAGTGCATGGCCGTATTCTCAGTTACTTGGGAGCCTGAGGCTGGAGGATAACTTGCGCCCAGAAGGCAGAGGTTGCAGTGAGCCGCGATTGCGCCACTGCACTCCAGCCTGTACGACAGACTGAGACTCTGTCTCAAAAAAAATGAAATATGACACCCTATAAGGTATAAGGACACGGGTATTAATTATTATACTCCATTGAACTCCTAGTCATTACATCTAGGATTTATCTTGTGCTTAATTTTATCAGGAGATATAAAGAAATCCCATGACAACAGAAAATCTATCTGTAAAAACAATAATAAGGATCTAAGGAGATAATTAATCCACAAGTATTTAGTCAGTGTGGACCTGATTAATTTGGGAGAGTTATAACACATAACCCCCAGCCTCCCAGAATTAAACTATTGCAGCTTTCTTTTTTTAAACATTCAGATTGTATTTTTATGACCCCTAACACGTACCACATATGACCACATATGCAACATATAACTGAGATTTCAATATGTATCAATTAACATTGTAGACTAACAAGCTTTACTGACAATAAAATCCAATTTTTCCTTCAATTTTTAAACACAAAATATCCAAATAATTGCATAATTTAATCTCAAGCATTGAGACACAAATAAAGATGGAATTACTTGGGGAGTTTCTGATCACGTGAAGTACTGTTTTTGTATTATTATGTGTGATAAGGCTATTCCTATACCTCAGCAGGAATTTTCACTTAGAAGTAGAAAAGTATTTTCTTTCAAAGCTTGAAAAGATGAACTCTGCCCCCATTCTTATCCAAAGATAATATTGCTATGAAGTATAGAGATTCTTCTTGCCTATGCAAAATGGGACCAAATAGAAATCACTATAGAAAGTCATAGGACATTGCTAAAAGGTTAATGTTTCATACAAAGGAAATTTGAATCTTCATCTCCCATTATCTTTGCACCAAAGCCTGACCTCAGAGCTGGGCTAGCTGCCTAAACGTCGGTTCTGACAAAAGATAGTGACTATCATTTAAAGCAAATGGATTTAAAGATCCAAGAACTGTGGAAATGGGACTCAAAGGAATTCCAGCACTAACGTTCCCTCTCTGTGTGGACTACATTTATTCAAGCTAATATGAACTGCAATTTTCATGATGCTGGATGCACAGTATTTTGAAATTACCCAAGGCAAGCGTCCTGACAGAAGTTCTGGCTAATTTTAACAGGTTATGCAAGAAAAAAAATGGAAATAGGTCAAAGAATTTCTAAAGAGAGAAGGAAAAAAAAAAGCTCTGTTGATTCTTCCCAGTCAACTGTATGTGTCCTAGAAAAAGCTTGGGTGTTCTGGTCCTTGTACATCAGTATAATTTTGAGGATACGATACTACATACATTTGGGAAACTCTTACTGAGCCCCTGATACCGAACTACATCCTGTTTCTACATAATTGTTGCTGGCAGGGTCTAAATTTATTTCGAAGGGTAACATTCTACTTCTCTGAGGTCATATATTCCAAGAAAGGCTTTTGATCAAATGCTGGTCGATCAAAGCTAACCATGAGTGATTCCATTTCTTGTGCCACATGTGGGTTGAGCACAGGCATACAATTACCACTTTGTCTAAAGACACATAAGGTTACATTTTCTGGGGTGCTGTATTAGTCTGTTCTCATGCTGCTAATAAATACACACCCGAGACTGGGTAATTTATAAAGGAAAGAGATTCAATGGACTCACAGCTCTACGTGGCTGGGGAAGGCCTCAAAATCACAGCAGAAGGCGAAGGGGAAGCGAGACATGTCTTCCATGGTGGCAGGCAGGAGGGCATGTGCAGGGGAACTGCTTTTTTATAAAACCAAGCATCTCGTGAGACTTATTCACTCTAAAGAGAACAGGAGGGGAAAAACCCGCCCCCACGATTCAATCATCTCCTACCAGGTCCCTCTCACAACACATGGAGATAATTACAATTCAAGGTGAGATTTGGTTGGGGATACAGCTAAACCATATCAGGTGCTATTAGCAAATGTTTCCTCTCCTACCTAGGCATGGTGGCTCACACCTGTAATCCCAGCACTTTGGGAGACTGAGGCAGGAGGATTGCTTGAGCTCAGGAGTTTGAGAACAGCCTGGGCAACATGGCAAAACCCCATTTCTAGAAAAAAATACAAAAATTAGCCAAGCACAGTGGCATGTGGCTGTAGTCCCAGCTACTCGGGAGGCTGAGGCTGGAGGATCATTTGATCCCAAGAGGCAGAGGTTTTAGTGAGCCAAGATGGGGCCACTGCACTCCAGCTTGGGTGAAAGAACGAGACTCTGTCTCAAAAGAAAAAAATATGTTCCCTCTCTCTTTGTTGTCACCTGCAGACACTGTCAGACTTGCTTGGGACATCTGGTTTCTATCTAAAGAGCATCAGAAGAGCTAGTATGTAGGCAGAGTTAACATTAAGAGCCAGAGTCTCATCAGTCCATGCCTAGTACCTTCTCATCACGTGCATCCTTATTGTGTGAATTTGTTAGGTTGATATTTTATGTCAGTCTCAGCTAGAACTGATGGAAGAAATCCAAATCATCCCAAACATAACTTTTGTTCGTGCAGACCCTATAGTCTGGAACCAGATATAGGCACATCCGATAGTGAGCTCTGCGACAACCACATTGATCATGCCGACTGCAGTATTGAACTCTTTTCTAGACTTTTTATTGCCTGTAGCATTTAGATAAGATGTTTAGCCTCTCCACAATGTGCTGTCAGATAAAAACAGAAGGTCCAAATTCATTCAAGGACAGAGATGTGGCTGTTGGAAGATAAGTACAGAGAAAGCATCCCTTGGACTAAATGTCAAAGGGTGGGAATATTTTTGGTAGAGATGGGGTCTTATTATGTTGTCCAGGCTAGTCTCAAACTCCTGACCTCAAGCAATCCTCCCACCTCGGCCTCCCAAAACACTGAGGTTACAGGCGGGAGCCACCATGCCCAGCCAAAGAGTGATAATTTATCAAGAAGAACAAACAGAACAGTGATGATTGATCATTGCATGAGAGAGACCTCAAGAAAAGTGGGTCTGGGAGAGGCCGCTAGACTGGGAAATCATACACCATGGGTCATTGCTTTAACAATCGTCTTCTCATTAAAAGATGAAACCAGAAATACAGCTGTAGACAATATTGATGGTCTAGCAGAGGAAACAGCGAAGCCAGGAGACAATTTGACACAGAAATAAGTGCATGAAAATCTAGCAAGTAAACATGGAAGCTCCAAGAGCAACAGCAATGATTATGGTGTGGGCAACATCATTAGGGTTGAGGTCCCTGCAAAGTCATGAGAGTCCAGCCTGCACCCCAAACCCCTTCACATTGCATCCCTGTTACATAAGGGAGATAGACTCACATTTAGCGTGGAGCCTGCATTTCACCAGTGGGAAGTTAGATGCCAGATGAAAGTCTGCTCCAGAAGTAAACTCAATTCTCCCTCTCTAAGACAATGGAAACCTTCCATGATGCAGTTTTGATTGTTGCTTTTTTCTAGTTGAAAAATGATAGACAAAATTCATGAAATCAAAACGTATAAGAAGAAAATTAAAATTGTCCCTCATTGCCTCACTCGGAAATTATAACTGTTAATGCTGATGTTTTTTATTTTAAAGGGAAATATTTTTTATTGAATGGAAAGAAAAATACCTAAACTGAATATCACAAAATGAGATATGTAGTAATCAATGTTGCTAAGGAAAACAACAATGCCTACAATTATGCTAAAGAAAAAGTTTAAAACTCTGAAAATAGTGAGTTTTTAAAACTATACAATGTTTTATGAGCTTAGCATTTTCAAAAAGCAAAATATAGTTTTTATCTTTGATTTTAAAACTGTAAGGCTGAATTGATATCTAAATAAACAATCCAACAAGCACTGGGTTAAAATTTTTTTAAAAAGAAGAAAAAATTAAAAGCTTTAAATTTTAAAGTTGAAGGAAAAAATTTCTTTAAACTTTTTTTAAAGAAGAAATTATTTAAAGGCTGAAGAAGATCCTCTAAGAAAATTTAATATATCTAATAAAGTGGGAAATCGCTACACCCAACATGAAGAAATTATTTTAATTGAAACTCTGCTATTAATCCAAAGAGAATTTAGTATATTCAAAGGGGTTTTTCTTTCTTTGGGAATTGCCTGGCCAAGGAAGAATTCTGTTTTGTTTTGTGTTTTTCTAGAATTACTGTTTCTTACATTTGATTAATTATTGAAAAAATTTAAAAAAAAAGACCCACCACATCTTGGTTTGCTTCTTGAACAGCAAGTAATTTTTTTTTCCCAAAGATTATCTTCCTTTTGTTGAAGAAGCACAGGCTTTCATCTCTACGTAAAAAAACTTTTGAATCCCCCTCTAGCCTAGAGATATGCAATTCCTTCCTGACAAAATTCTTCTGGGAGCCCTGTGATTTCCTGTTCTACCTTAATCCAAGTGGATTAATCCAGCTGCTTTTTGAATTTTACCACTTATTTCCTCTTAATCTGAAATATATCAAGTATTTACTTTTTGTTTTGTCTTGTTTTCAGAAAAGAGCTTTGGAATGAAAACTTTCTAACCTTTTGCATATGAAAAACTCTTCCTTTTTTCTTCCCTCATACTGATTCACAAGTCTGGCCAGATTTGGAATTCTAGAAGAAAAAAATATTGTTCTCACAGGAAGCTGGATGCCTTGCAACACTGTCTCATAGCATCCACTATTGCTGTTGAGAAGATTCATGATTTCTGATTGTGGTTGCAACTTGGTTAACTTAATTTTATGTTTATCTTGGAGAATAAAGATCTTCACTGGTACCATTGCAACAGTTAGTTCATGCTGAGTAACAAACCACCCTGAATTTGAGTGGCTTCAAACAACACTGATTTGCTTAGCTCACAGTTCTCTGGATGGATAATTTGGACAGGGCTCAGCGGGGCACTCACTTCTCTGTGGTCAGCAGGCTGGTCAGCTAGGTGGCCCTGCTTATGGGGGAATAGGGGAAATGGGTCCCTTGTCTCATCACACAGCAGGTGGGGTTGCACTTCTTCACATGGTGGCTGGATTCCAAATTCAGCGAGAAAGGAAGCTGCAAACCTGTCGCAGCAAGGCTTGGAATCAGGATGACCTTGCTTTCCCCGGATTTCAAGGTCAAAGCACATCCCAGTGCAAGCCACACTCAGTGGAGAAGGAAGTGACTCTACCTCTTGATGCATTGTGTCATAAGAATGGTGGACTTTTCTGCAATCTGTGGTAGTCAACCTTCTAGCACGTTTTTTCTTAGTATCATTTAGTAACACTTTTCAATTCAAAGATGTAAGTGGATGTTTTCTGTCAGCTATGTATCTATTAATATATACTAAATATATGATGTATAATCAATATATTAATTATTATAGTTTACTCTTGAACAATGTGGGGGTTGGAAGCACTGACCCCTGCACAGTTGAAGATCCACCTGTAACTTTGGATTCCCTCAAAACTTAAATACAAACAACCTATTCATATATACATATATAATCTCTTTGACCACATATACATATATGTATATGTCTATTTTATAACGAAATATTTTAATTTTATAAATATAAATAAAACATTTAAACCTCAGCTATATAACTATATAAATATTAACATGTACGTACATATAAAAAATTTTATAATTAATATACAGTTATATTACTTTATAATTTATATTTAAATATTATACTATAATATATTAATATATTAATACACTGTATTATATATTGATATACAATATATCATAATATTGATTTGTTATAAATTAATTGTTGATTTGTTATAAATTATTACTTTATTATATTATACATTTTAATTCATAATATACAGTTATATTAATTTATACTTTATAAATATATACATTATGTAATTAATATACAGTGGATCCTTGAACAACATGTGTTCAGGAAGCATGTTTTAATGTCAGAACTGGGAAGAAATCCTGGCCAGAAACCTCACCAATATTATAAACAGTAAATTAATACATATTGTGTATGTTTATGTGTATTATATATGGTATTCTTCTAATAAAGCAAGCTAGAGAAAAGAAAATGCTTTTAGGAAAATCATAAGGAGGAGGAAATGGATTCACTATTCATTAAGTGGAAGTGGATCATCATCAAGGTCTTCATTCTCATCATCTTCACATTGAGGAGGTG